>NC_079190.1:4355366-4402866 GCF_029499605.1 Hyla sarda
GGATATACCCGCTCACAGGCAGAGAAGTGGTCTCCTCCTAGCAGGATATACCCGCTCACAGGCAGAGAAGTGGTCTCCTCCTAGCAGGATATACCCGCTCACAGGCAGAGAAGTGGTCTCCTCCTAGCAGGATATACCCGCTCACAGGCAGAGAAGTGGTCTCCTCCTAGCAGGATATACCCACTCACAGGCAGAGAAGTGGTCTCCTCCTAGCAGGATATACCCGCTCACAGGCAGAGAAGTGGTCTCCTCCTAGCAGGATATACCCGCTCACAGGCAGAGAAGTGGTCTCCTCCTAGCAGGATATACCCACTCACAGGCAGAGAAGTGGTCTCCTCCTAGCAGGATATACCCACTCACAGGCAGAGAAGTGGTCTCCTCCTAGCAGGATATACCCACTCACAGGCAGAGAAGTGGTCTCCTCCTAGCAGGATATACCCGCTCACAGGCAGAGAAGTCGTCTCCTCCTAGCAGGATATACTCGCTCACAGACAGAGAAGTCGTCTCCTCCTAGCAGGATATACCCACTCACAGGCAGAGAAGTGGTCTCCTCCTAGCAGGATATACCCGCTCACAGGCAGAGAAGTGGTTTCCTCCTAGCAGGATATACCCGCTCACAGGCAGAGAAGTGGTCTCCTCCTAGCAGGATATACCCGCTCACAGGCAGAGAAGTGGTCTCCTAGCAGGATATACCCGCTCACAGGCAGAGAAGTGGTCTCCTCCTAGCAGGATATACCCGCTCACAGGCAGAGAAGTGGTCTCCTCCTAGCAGGATATACCCGCTCACAGGCAGAGAAGTGGTCTCCTCCTAGCAGGATATACCCGCTCACAGGCAGAGAAGTGGTCTCCTCCTAGCAGGATATACCCGCTCACAGGCAGAGAAGTGGTCTCCTCCTAGCAGGATATACCCGCTCACAGGCAGAGAAGTCGTCTCCTCTTAGCAGGATATACCCGCTCACAGGCAGAGAAGTGGTCTCCTCCTAGCAGGATATACCCGCTCACAGGCAGAGAAGTGGTCTCCTCCTAGCAGGATATACCCGCTCACAGGCAGAGATAATCAGTTGTGTCACAAAACAGGAAAAGCCAAACAACAAAGGAGATAAGTCCGAAGGACATCAGAAAGGAACAACAGACAACCTGACCAGGAACCGTAAATGGGTGGGTGCTGTGTCCCCCAGTGAAGGCTACGAGAAAGATTTTATGGGGCGGACAAAAAAAATCTCAGTTTCTCAGTCGCTTCATTGGGGGACGCAGGAGACCATGGGACGTACCAAAGCAGTGTTGGGATTGGGAAAAACAACTGCCAGAAAAGGGAAGGACAGAGACAGCCATATTTCTTCCAAGAAAGTGGACAAGACCCAGAGGAAAAACAACCACCCGGAAACCCCAGAAACAGAGGGGTAAGTCAGGACCCAAAAGGGAGGAATCGTGCAGAGACTGGGGTCAGACAACTGACTAAAAACAGAAACAAATGGGCACCCCGGAGGCCTACCAGGTTGAATACGACCTGGCGGAAACCACATAAGACGCAGGACCGGCGGGGCCTGGCCAAAACAAGGACCACCATAACTGTCCAAGTGTCCGGTGAATGCGCAGGGTCACTCCACAGGGCCCTTCATACTATTAGTAGGTACCAGAACCACCATCGTAAAAGAAACAATCATAGCATGGACTTCCAAATAATGTGAAGTACCAGAGCTTCTCGTTAAGGTGTTCACCCACCAGAGGGATTGAACCAGGGCTTCAGTTTTACCAAACCAGCAACTTACCAGTGTTCTATCTAGGAGCCATTCAGAGCCATAGCAGATACCACTGAAGAGCAACGTTACACCACCCATGTCATTGGTAAAGTGATGACTGCTGCTGTAGAATGTACCTTGTACCAGCAGGAACACAGCCATTGGACACCTCCAACAGGACGTGGGACCGAACCTCAGCCGCAAGTGCACCAGACCCCACTCTCCCCTGGACGATGCAGAGAGCTCAACGTACTCGCAGGGAGACCCTTTCTGCAACTCCCACGTGCAGTGCAGTACAAGAGCTGCGGCCGACATCGCTCTCTCCATAGGCATTGTGGAGGGTCCATAATACAGCGGTCCAGTCACATCTATAGTGGGCTACCGGAACTGTAGCTGCGGATATGGCAAAAATTACGCACTCCACGGGAGTCAGAGGGTCCATTGTACATCGGCCAAACTCTTACAGTGGAGTGCCGGAACTGCAGCTGCAGTAGACATCGCTCTCTCCATGGGCATAGTAGAGGGTCCATAAGACATTGGTCCACTAACTCTTATAGTGGGGTATCGGAACTGCAGAAGAGGATGCGGCAAACAACACGCCCTCCGTGGGAGGCGGAGAGGGTCCATTGTACATCTTCCATACTCTCACAGTGGAGTGCCGGAACTGCAGCTGCTGCAGACCACACGATAACCATGGGCGCCGTAGAGAGTCGATTTGACACAGGACTAGCCCCATGGAAGCTGCAGAGAGCTGCATGGTCCGCTGCACATGCCAGAGCACCCATTTCAGCCACCTGGCACAGGGGGTGAGGTAACAGGACTACAGCCATGGCAGACTTTGTATGGGTGATTGGCGGTAAAAAGAGGCAGGGTGCCGCAGGGTTACCTGGTAAGCCCCAAGGGACTGTAAGGGTAGAGTGGCGAGCCACGCTGATGAGTGTCCCCAAGTTTGGACCTCTGCCAAAAAAAACTCCATACCCCAGTAAAATGACCAACAGATCGCCATGGAAAACAGAGCCTATGTGCCGCAAACAAGCGAACCAATGAAAAAGCATTGGGGACAGGCAGGATTTATCCCAGAGCTGTTAGACAACCCCTGCCGCAGGACACTGAAGCAGAGAGTCTAGGTGAATTGGTGCACTGAACATGCAGATATCAGGGTGAAGAAAGTTCTGCAAGCAGTCCTCGTTCTCAAATATCCCTTTAACACACCAGATAGGGGACGTATCAGAAAAATGGCGCATGTACCCAAAAATATTCCCATCACGGGTCAATGCCCAAGGTGCCAGAAGTAAGCTTCAAATCGGTCCCAGGTCTCAAAAATCCATTTAATATATGGTCCCGAGGTAGGGGGCATATCAGAAATGGGCACATCAGAAATTAAACTAATAAGAACAGATAACTACACTTAATCTTACCCCAAAAAAATAAAACTCGAGAAGCGATCGGAATGCTCTCAAGCCCTGGGAGAGCATATTAAGAAGCAGGGGATCTGAGGGGAATACTCCAGACTACTAGATTGACAGGAGCCTGATAAATGGCCAAAGAAAAACTATGCAGCTGCAATAACCACTTTAGGCCACTAGAGGGGGGCCTAACACAGGAGAGAAAACAGTGCTGAACAATTAGCCATTCAGCCACTGGAGGGCGCTGAGAGCCCATGAGCTTTTTTTTTTTTTTTTAATTTAATAAGGAGAACCGAAGCAGCGCCGCCCGATCAGCGCAGGAGTAAAGTGCGCGCTGTCCGCACCCACCAAGGAAGAAGGGGTATGTGTTAACCCCTGGCGTGCCTGTCCGAGAGAAAGACCGTAACAGCGCCACAACAATGGCGCCACAGCCATGGGCTGCAGAAGCCCAGTGGCTGCGGCATGGGGGGGGAAAAAAAAATAGGGGACCGCCGGCCACTACCATGTAGGCGGCTGAAAATGAAAGTAAAACTGCCCCCTAAAGTTTCCCCCGCTGCCAGCTGGTTAAGCTGAGGCAAGGTGGGAGCAGAAGTGCACGGAGCCTGCCGCGTGCAGGTTCAGCAGGAAAAGGTGCTGGACTGTATACAACGGAGGAGAAACCTACTCCCGGCAGGCACCCAGGTAACAAGGCTAGCGGCAGCCATACGGGAGAACCAATAGGCCATGAGGTGCACTGACCACCAACGCCATAATGGTGGCTAGTAGGATCAGTACCCCAGTAAGGGGACCCCCCAGACAGGGCTCAATCCTCGAAAAGGGAGACCCTAGGGAGACAGAGGAAGAGGGGGGGAATGTACATACTCACCCAGACTCCATCTTCTTATACTCACCTAGGGTGGCTTCAGCCAGCTTATGGCCATTCTGCACCGCGCCAAGCTGCCATAGCCAGGCGGGCAGGGGCAAGTGGGGGACCCGGACCTAAGGTACTCCACGAGGCGCTAGACGTTGGCAATAAGGGGTTAACGGCCCATACTCTATGCACCAAGCCCCTTTGTCCCATGTGGGAGACCAGGTAGCGCCATTCTCCTGTTGCCCAACCTAGAAAAAAAAAAACAGCAAAGGAAAAAGAACCTAACTAGACCTACAAGAAAATAAGAACTCCATTCCTGTGTCTGCCTCCTACTGACACTGAGATAAAACTGATTAAAAGGGGTATTCCAGGAAAAATGTTTTTTTTAGATATATCAACTGGCTCCAGAAAGTTAAACAGATTTGTAAATTACTTCCATTAAAAAATCTTAATCCTTTCAGTACTTATGAGCTTCTGAAGTTAAGGTTGTTCTTTCTGTCTAAATGTTCTCTGATGACACCTGTCTCGGGAAACGCCCAGTTTAGAAGAGGTTTGCTATGGGGATTTGCTTCTAAACTGGGCGGTTCCCGAGACAAGTGTCATCAGAGAGCACTTATATAACAACTCAACTTCAGCAGCTCATAACTACCGAAAGGATTAAGATTTTTTAATAGAAGTTGATGTGAATATATATATATATATATATCTCAAAGTTTTTTCCTGGATAATCCCTTTAATTCTGTACCTGTGGGCGGGTATATCCTGCTGGGAGGCGCAGACTTCTTTTTTTGCCTAGTGTCAGCAGCATAAATACCCACGGTCTCCTGTGTCCCCCAATGAAGTGACTGAGAAATATGTTTTCCACCAGAGAACCCCTTTAAAGCCTTCAGCCCTTCGTTCTCCAGCTGATCCCATCACATACTGGGAGCTCTCACCTTGCTGGCCTTTGGAGACTTTGCCGAGGACGTCCGCGGGGACTTTCTGCTGGGAGATTTGCGGATGGAGAGGTGCGGGGATTTGCTGGTGCCACCACGTCCCTGTGGGGTATTCTTGGGCGTGGACTTCTTGTTTAGACCCCTTTTAAGTAGAGTGCTCCCCAACTTCTTGGGAGTATTGAGAATGCTGAAGGCCATGGTCTGCCGACGACTGGTATGTGACTAATGGGAGAGAGAAAAGGAAAAACCTCAGATCGATGCCAACCTATAGGACGTGTTTTTACTAGGGCAGTCTAAGGCCTGTGCACAAACCGAAATTTCTCTCTAAAAATAATTACTCCGCCTCACCTCCATGACACAGTGAAACACGGTAGGGCTGTATTCACACTGCATTGGCAGATATACAAGCACAAGTCACCCATTGGTTTACATTATAGCAGTGTTTCCCCACCAGGGTGCCTCCAGCTGTTGCAAAACTACAACTCACAGCATGCCCGGACAGCCTTCGGCTGTCCGGGCATGCTGGGAGTTGTAGTTTTGCAACATCTGGAGGCACCCTGATTGGGAAACACTGCATTATAGCAATGTTTACCAGGCCATATTGTTCATTTTGAATGCCATGGTAAACTACATTATTCAGTTTAACAAATAAAAAAGTTATATATGCACATGTGCAAATAGGGCACTATACATACGTATCTATCTATCTATCTATCTCTTCTGAAGTTTTCTGTCTAACTGCTCAATGATGATGTCACGTCCCGGGAGCTGTGCATGATGGGAGAACATCCCCATAGGAACTGCACAGCTCCCGGGACAGTTAGACAGAAAACAACTCAACTTCAGAAGCTAATAACTATTGGAAGGATTAAGATTTTTTAATAGAAGTAATTTACAAATCTGTTTAACTTTCCGGAGCCAGTTGATATATAAAAAAAAAAAATAAAGTTTTTGGCCTGGAATACCCCTTGAAAGGACGAAATGCAGCCTAAATACACTTATCCCCTATCCAAAGGATAGGGAATAAGTGTCTGAACTGGGCTCCGGCATTGCCACGCTGTGCTGCGGCTAATGCGCATAGTGTCGACCTCGATGGTACGCCCCCTCCACCTACAGATCTATGGGGAGGTGGGGATGCACGAATGCTGCATCCCCGCCTCTCTCATAGAACTACATGGAGGAGGCGTGTCAGCTGCGGCATAATGCTGCGGCCGGCACGCCTCCTTCACGGGAGAGCCGCGGCCTTATACAGGAGATCGCGGGGGGGGGGTCCCAGTGTTTCTGTGGATAGGGGATGAGTATTTAGGTTGTAGGGGAATGTTTTCAAATCAATTGGTGCCAGAACGTGCTGTATACTACAGATGTACTACAGAGAAATTTGTGAAGTTCTTTCCTTTCTGAATTTCTTTTCTGTCTGACCACAGTGCTCTCTGCTGACACCTCTGTCCATGTCAGGAACTGTCCAGAGCAGGATAGGTTTGCTATGGGGAATTTCTTCCAAACTGGACAGTTCCTGACACGGACAGAGGTGTCAGCAGAGAGCACTGTGGTCAGACAGAAAATCACTGCACTATTTTCTCTGTAGTATACAGCAGCTGATAAGTACTGGAAGGAATAAGATTTTTAAATAGAAGTAATTGACAAATATGTTTTAAATTCTGTCACCAGTGGATTTGAAAACATATTTCCATCAGAGTTCCCCTTTAAGAGGGGTTGAGGGTGTAAGGTGCCAGCAGACTTTGTTAGTTGGGGCTTTTTATCCAATTAACAGGCCGTCTGGGAGGACACCATACATGGCTGTGGGTTTGGCTGACACATGTGTATGACTTGATTTAAAGTCAACCTCTGCCTCTCACCTGCTGGCTGATATTGGCTTTGCTTTCGACGGCAGACGACATTCTGCGCGTTTCAGGTTTGTCTTTTGGGGTCATTGGTCGCGGAAAGCAACTGGCAGATTTCTTAGACTGTTAAGAAAAGAACAGAGCCGCCTTATTAGATTGAAATACAAGTAGTAAGGTGGAACAATGAATGCCTAACACGACAGCAACCTAGAACTCCCCCACCCACGTCTGGACCCCCCCCCCCCCTCTCACCTCGGGAGTGTCCGATCCGTAATGAGGTTCCTCAGACACCCGCTTCCTCTGCTGCCGGGTTGTGATGCCGCCTCCTGCCATCGAGTGCTCTATGCCGGCAGAGGTCATGGTCATCCTCCGTGTGCCAGCCATGGACTCCTGGATCTGTGAGGGCAATAGTGTGGCTCGTCGCAGCGTCTCCTTGGGGTCTCCCGTCTTCATCTCTTCATCAGTGATGGTTGCGGCCAGGACGGATGGCTGTAACATTCAAGCAGCTTTGTATTACGGCACAGACGTCAAGGCTGTTCTTAAAAGTGTACCCGTCACTTATGACATTCTAAAGTTGTGATCGGGGAGGTCTTATTCTTCGGATTGTCTGATCACTAGGGCCGGAGAAAGTTGTTCTTCCTGCTTTGGGTCACGTGACTGAAACACACTCCATAGACTTACATTGAGAGTGTGTCTTGATCACGTGACAGTGAGCCGGGAGAGAACACACTACTTATTCTCCCGATCAGTGGAGGTCTAAACACTCAGCATGCTGGGAGCTGTAGTTTTTAAACAGCTGAATGTACCCCGGCTGGTAAACCCTGCACTACACAGAATATACCTACCCTAGACTCCAGGGGGTAGCTGGTCTTGAGGTGGGGTAGACAGGCCCGATTGCGCTGCTGCAGTTCTGCGATTCTAGTCCAGTCTTCCTGCGGGTCGGGCTCGTCCTGGCACGTGTTTAGGTAGAAGCTGCTCCGACCTGAAAGAAGGATGTGTAACATTGTGAATGGTCGGGAATTCAGAGAAAGCCCACAGAGCAGTGTTTCCCCAACTAGGGGGCCTGTAGTTATTGCAAAACTACAACTCTCAGCATGCCCAGACAGCCTTCGGCTGTCCGGGCATGCTGGGAGTTGTAGTTTTGCAACAGCTACAGGCCCCCTGGTTGGGAAAGAACTGCTACTTAGGAATCGGTTCACACAGGCTCAGACGTTCACCTATGAGCGGCTGGCACTCACCTCCTGACTGTGAGAGGCGGGCAGAGCTGCGGGTGTTTGGCCGATAGCCGGGCAGACTCATCAGCACGGAGTTGTTCAGGCTGTCGTCTGAGGACGTGTGCTCCTGTTTCCCCAGTGACTCCATAGAAGGGAGGCTGGTCAGGGCAGGAGCGGAGACGGCCGGCTGGGGTTTTCCTCCACGTCGGGTATGATGAGGTTGGTGTAGACTCTGGTGTGAGGGGGCAGAGCGCAGGCTGTAGAAGGAGGTGTTGGCGCTTTCTTGATCCGGCTCCACTTCCTCCTTGCTGGTCTGTGAAGCAAAAAACAGAACGCAACGTGTTTAAGACTGACGGGAAGAAAAATGCCTTAAACTCTGCTCCTCTAGAAGGAGACGCAGCACATGACCCTGCTCCTCCAATATGAGAGACGCAGCACATGACCCTGCTCCTCCAATATGAGAGACGCAGCACATGACCCTGCTCCTCCAATATGAGAGACGCAGCACATGACCCTGCTCCTCCAATATGAGAGACGCAGCACATGACCCTGCTCCTCCAATATGAGAGACACAGCACATGACCCTGCTCCTCCAATATGAGAGACGCAGCACATGACCCTGCTCCTCCAATATAAGAGACGCAGCACATGACCCTTCCCCTCCAATGAGAGACAGCACATGACCCTGCTCCTCCAATATGAGACGCAGCACATGACCCTGCTCCTCCAATATGAGAGACACAGCACATGACCCTGCTCCTCCAATATGAGAGACACAGCACATGACCCTGCTCCTCCAATATAAGAGACACCGCACATGACCCTGCTCCTCCAATATGAGAGACGCAGCACATGACCCTGCTCCTCCAATATGAGAGACACAGCACATGACCCTGCTCCTCCAATATGAGAGACAGCACATGACCCTGCTCCTCCAATATGAGAGACACAGCACATGACCCTGCTCCTCCAATATGAGAGACAGCACATGACCCTGCTCCTCCAATATGAGAGACACAGCACATGACCCTGCTCCTCCAATATAAGAGACACCGCACATGACCCTGCTCCTCCAGCATAAGAGACACCGCACATGACCCTGCTCCTCCAGCATAAGAGACACCGCACATGACCCTGCTCCTCCAATATAAGAGACGCAGCACATGACCCTGCTCCTCCAATATGAGAGACGCAGCACATGACCCTGCTCCTCCAGCATAAGAGACGCAGCACATGACCCTTCCCCTCCAATATGAGAGACAGCACATGACCCTGCTCCTCCAATATGAGACGCAGCACATGACCCTGCTCCTCCAATATGAGAGACACAGCACATGACCCTGCTCCTCCAATATGAGAGACACAGCACATGACCCTGCTCCTCCAATATGAGAGACGAAGCACATGACCCTGCTCCTCCAGCATAAGAGACACAGCACATGACCCTGCTCCTCCAGCATAAGAGAGCAGCACATGACCCTGCTCCTCCAGCATAAGAGACACAGCACATGACCCTGCTCCTCCAGCATAAGAGACAGCACATGACCCTGCTCCTCCAATATGAGAGACACAGCACATGACCCTGCTCCTCCAGCATAAGAGACAGCACATGACCCTGCTCCTCCAATATGAGAGACACAGCACATGACCCTGCTCCTCCAATATAAGAGACGCAGCACATGACCCTGCTCCTCCAATATGAGAGACGCAGCACATGACCCTGCTCCTCCAATATGAGAGACGCAGCACATGACCCTGCTCCTCCAATATGAGAGATGCAGCACATGACCCTGCTCCTCCAATATGAGAGACACAGCACATGACCCTGCTCCTCCAATATGAGAGACACAGCACATGACCCTGCTCCTCCAATATGAGAGACACAGCACATGACCCTGCTCCTCCAGCATAAGAGACGCATCACATGACCCTGCTCCTCCAATATGAGAGACACAGCACATGACCCTGCTCCTCCAATATGAGAGACACAGCACATGACCCTGCTCCTCCAATATAAGAGACACAGCACATGACCCTGCTCCTCCAATATGAGAGACGCAGCACATGACCCTGCTCCTCCAGCATAAGAGACACAGCACATGACCCTGCTCCTCCAATATGAGAGACACAGCACATGACCCTGCTCCTCCAATATGAGAGACACAGCACATGACCCTGCTCCTCCAATATGAGAGACGCAGCACATGACCCTGCTCCTCCAGCATAAGAGACACAGCACATGACCCTGCTCCTCCAATATGAGAGACACAGCACATGACCCTGCTCCTCCAATATAAGAGACACAGCACATGACCCTGCTCCTCCAATATGAGAGACGCAGCACATGACCCTGCTCCTCCAGCATAAGAGACACAGCACATGACCCTGCTCCTCCAATATGAGAGACACAGCACATGACCCTGCTCCTCCAATATGAGAGACACAGCACATGACCCTGCTCCTCCAATATGAGAGACACAGCACATGACCCTGCTCCTCCAATATGAGAGACACAGCACATGACCCTGCTCCTCCAATATGAGAGACACAGCACATGACCCTGCTCCTCCAATATGAGAGACGTAGCACATGACCCTGCTCCTCCAATATGAGAGACGCAGCACATGACCCTGCTCGTCCAATATGAGAGACGCAGCACATGACCCTGCTCGTCCAATATGAGAGACGCAGCACATGACCCTGCTCCTCCAATATGAGAGACGCAGCACATGACCCTGCTCGTCCAATATGAGAGACGCAGCACATGACCCTGCTCCTCCAATATGAGAGACGCAGCACATGACCCTGCTCCTCCAATATGAGAGACACAGCACATGACCCTGCTCCTCCAATATGAGAGACGCAGCACATGACCCTGCTCCTCCAATATGAGAGACGCAGCACATGACCCTGCTCCTCCAATATGAGAGACGCAGCACATGACCCTGCTCCTCCAATATAAGAGACACAGCACATGACCCTGCTCCTCCAATATGAGAGACACAGCACATGACCCTGCTCCTCCAATATGAGAGACACAGCACATGACCCTGCTCCTCCAATATGAGAGACACAGCACATGACCCTGCTCCTCCAATATGAGAGACACAGCACATGACCCTGCTCCTCCAATATGAGAGACGCAGCACATGACCCTGCTCCTCCAATATGAGAGACACAGCACATGACCCTGCTCCTCCAATATGAGAGACACCGCACATGACCCTGCTCCTCCAATATAAGAGACGCAGCACATGACCCTGCTCCTCCAATATGAGAGACACCGCACATGACCCTGCTCCTCCAATATGAGAGACGCAGCACATGACCCTGCTCCTCCAATATGAGAGACACAGCACATGACCCTGCTCCTCCAGCATAAGAGACGCAGCACATGACCCTGCTCCTCCAATATAAGAGACACAGCACATGACCCTGCTCCTCCAATATAAGAGACGCAGCACATGACCCTGCTCCTCCAATATAAGAGACGCAGCACATGACCCTGCTCCTCCAATATGAGAGACACCGCACATGACCCTGCTCCTCCAATATGAGAGACGCAGCACATGACCCTGCTCCTCCAATATGAGAGACACAGCACATGACCCTGCTCCTCCAGCATAAGAGACGCAGCACATGACCCTGCTCCTCCAATATAAGAGACACAGCACATGACCCTGCTCCTCCAATATAAGAGACGCAGCACATGACCCTGCTCCTCCAATATAAGAGACGCAGCACATGACCCTGCTCCTCCAATATGAGAGACACCGCACATGACCCTGCTCCTCCAATATGAGAGACAGCACATGACCCTGCTCCTCCAATATGAGAGACACCGCACATGACCCTGCTCCTCCAGCATAAGAGACGCAGCACATGACCCTGCTCCTCCAGCATAAGAGACGCAGCACATGACCCTGCTCCTCCAGCATAAGAGACGCAGCACATGACCCTGCTCCTCCAATATAAGAGACGCAGCACATGACCCTGCTCCTCCAATATAAGAGACGCAGCACATGACCCTGCTCCTCCAGCATAAGAGACGCAGCACATGACCCTGCTCCTCCAATATGAGAGACACAGCACATGACCCTGCTCCTCCAATATAAGACACAGCACATGACCCTGCTCCTCCAATATAAGAGACACAGCACATGACCCTGCTCCTCCAATATGAGAGACGCAGCACCTGACCCTGCTCCTCCAAAATGAGAGACGCAGCACATGACCCTGCTCCTCCAATATGAGAGACACAGCACATGACCCTGCTCCTCCAATATGAGAGACACAGCACATGACCCTGCTCCTCCAATATGAGAGACGCAGCACATGACCCTGCTCGTCCAATATGAGAGACGCAGCACATGACCCTGCTCCTCCAATATGAGAGACACAGCACATGACCCTGCTCCTCCAATATGAGAGACACAGCACATGACCCTGCTCCTCCAATATGAGAGACGCAGCACATGACCCTGCTCCTCCAATATGAGACACAGCACATGACCCTGCTCCTCCAATATGAGAGACGCAGCACATGACCCTGCTCCTCCAATATGAGAGACGCAGCACATGACCCTGCTCCTCCAATATAAGAGACGCAGCACATGACCCTGCTCCTCCAATATGAGACGCAGCACATGACCCTGCTCCTCCAATATGAGAGACACAGCACATGACCCTGCTCCTCCAATATGAGAGACACAGCACATGACCCTGCTCCTCCAATATGAGAGACACAGCACATGACCCTGCTCCTCCAGCATAAGAGACACAGCACATGACCCTGCTCCTCCAATATGAGAGACACAGCACATGACCCTGCTCCTTCAATATAAGAGACACAGCACATGACCCTGCTCCTCCAATATGAGAGACACAGCACATGACCCTGCTCCTCCAATATGTGAGACACAGCACATGACCCTGCTCCTCCAGCATAAGAGACGCAGCACATGACCCTGCTCCTCCAATATGAGAGACGCAGCACATGACCCTGCTCCTCCAATATAAGAGACACAGCACATGACCCTGCTCCTCCAGCATAAGAGACACAGCACATGACCCTGCTCCTCCAATATGAGAGACGCAGCACATGACCCTGCTCCTCCAATATGAGAGACACAGCACATGACCCTGCTCCTCCAGCATAAGAGACGCAGCACATGACCCTGCTCCTCCAGCATAAGAGACGCAGCACATGACCCTGCTCCTCCAATATAAGAGACGCAGCACATGACCCTGCTCCTCCAGCATAAGAGACACAGCACATGACCCTGCTCCTCCAGCATAAGAGACGCAGCACATGACCCTGCTCCTCCAGCATAAGAGACACAGCACATGACCCTGCTCCTCCAGCATAAGAGACACAGCACATGACCCTGCTCCTCCAATATAAGAGACACAGCACATGACCCTGCTCCTCCAATATAAGAGACACAGCACATGACCCTGCTCCTCCAGCATAAGAGACTAGCATTATTCGATAAAGGGATCAGTCGACAACTAATCTAGTTATCGATTAATCGTTGCAGCCCTACACATGACCCTGCTCCTCCAGCAAGAAACCAATGCCCCCCCCCCCCTTATCCATGATAAACCAGGCAGATTTTACTTGACTTTGTCAGGTGGTTTTAGAATATTGGGCAGCATTCTGTGAAGGATTTGAGTAGGTGGCTTAAAGTAAGACTCAGACGTCAGGTAGTAATGTTTAAATACTGCAGTGGCACAAAGCATTGCTTTTCTACCTGCCCCAGTTATGAAACCACCATAAACTCATTTGATTGAGGGGTTCTTAGTCCTGCACTACCTTGTTGAGTAGCCCTCAAGAACTACAATTCCCAAGAATGCATTGCTTTACCTTAGCTCATCACAGTCCTCCCACCCTTCCTACACACCTACCAGTTCTCCACCAAGAGCTGCTAAAAAAAACACATTGCTCTACACAACAGGCTATCACACAGTGAGACTGTAGAACCTGCTGTATTAACTCCCTGTCTGCTCCTCTACCTGTGGGATTGGTCAGCACAAGGCAGCTGCTCTAAACACATCTCATTCTTCCTATATGTCCAAACAAAGATAAAAATGGTGATGTAGCTGTAGGGGCTGGTCAAAGGTGGTGACATCACTTAGTAGGCGGGGCTAGAGATCAGATCCAGCCACGCCTCCTGAAACAGCAAAGGATGATGTGTTATCTCTGGAGAGAGGGAAAAGCCATAGAGCTGCTGAGACAACACCACACTGACAATTAGGAGACTACATAACTGCTTGTCAGGAGAGGGGGTGAAGTCAGGGAGCTGCTGAGACTCCACAACACCAACAATGAGAGAACTACACAACTTCCTGTTATGGGTGAATCATGCTTAAGGCAAAAAAAAAAAATTTGTGATAACACTATATTAGTAAGTTCTATGTCCTGTAGTGATTGTATGTAAATCTAACTATTGTCTGATAGCTAAATACACCTCTAAAGTGGTATTCCCATCTCATATGTCCAATTTGTCAGCCCTAGAGGCGACTATTAATTTTTTAGTCTGTCACCGGATGCAGCCATCTCATTGGGCACACAGGATTAGAAGACCCCTTGTTTTCCCCGAGAGATGGGAAAACCCCTCAAACAACATGGAAGAATAGGACTAAGTGGGGGATTATACAGAAGATGGTATAATGTGCGAGTGTGGATCACAATGCTGTTTATGAAATAAAATAAAAAAGTAGAAAAGGCGCTCCTTGTGGAGTATCGCTTACAAGAAGGATACCTGGGAGGGGGATTCACCGCTTACCAAAGATTGTTGTGTACCAGCATACACAACAATGGTAATAGCACGTAGAAGATGGTGAGCCCGTCTGCAGCCTTCCTGAGTTATAGCTTATTAGGATACAAAGTGACTTAGTAGAAACAGGAATTTCGGCACTGAACCAGGCACGGAGTAGTGAAGGTGAATTATCCAGCTTGGATTTTATTAACAACAATGCAACGCGTTTCGCTGCGCATGCGCAGCGAAACGAGGTGCATTGTTGTTAATAAAATCCAAGCTGGATAAACTCACCTTCACTACTCCGTGCCTGGTTCAGCGCCGAAATTCTTTTTTCAACAAAGTCCCTTTCTATTCTAAAATGCTGTTTATGGACATGTCACAATGGAGGCCAGCCCTAGCCTTTCCCTTTCTCACCTTGGTCATAGTAATGTTGATAACCTGGGTTGTTCGTCTTCGAGCTGAACGCGTTTTCTTGGAAGAATCTAGAAACAAGTCACCGATGGATCCGATGCTGCTGTCCAGCTTGGACTTCACACGATTGGGAATGGGGGTGAAGTACAGGCTTTCTAGGGACTCCACTTTCCGGGGAGACGGTTGGATGAGGCCTCCGGGCTCCCAGATTTAGCGGTGGATGTGGAGGGTTCTCGATGGGAGCGTCCATTCTTCCTATAAGATAAAAGGCAGATGAGTATAAAGAAGGTCGTTTGTTTTAACCCCTAGTTTAAAAGAGAAGTCTCGTGCTTAAAACCTTCTCCTTTCCGCAGGATAGGAAATAGGTTTTAGATCGCAGGGGGGTCCGACCACTGGGACACCCCACAATCTCCCTTTGCTCTTCCCTGGAACGGAGCGTCACGACCCCCGCATGAAGCGGTGGCCGACACCCTCCCTATATCTGAAAATAGGTGAAAGACTCTCCCATAGAGATATGTGGAGGGGGGGTGGTAACCGCTGCTTTATGCAGTACTGACGCCCCGTTAGAGGGAGAGAGCAAGATAGGGGACAAGTTTTACATCACGGGGGTCAAACCGCTGGGCAGGAGGGTCCGTGCAGTAGATTGGTGTATGTGTGTGTGTGTGTGAGGGGGGGATTGTTGCCCAGCAGTCAGCCCCCCACCCCCTCCGCCATCTAAAACTTATCACTTACCCTGTAGATAGGGGATACGTTTTTATTCACGTGACCCTCTACCTCCTGAGACAAAACACTAAACCTCTATGTGGGGAGTCCGAAAACTGCAGAGCAATGTGGAAACGATCAACAAGCAGGTTCTCGAGCTACTCGTCTATTCAATACTTTAGGCTTATTAAAGGGGAACTCTGGTGGAATTTTTTTTTTTTTTTTTAAACTGGTGCCAGAAAGTTAAACAGATTTGTAAATTACTTCTGTTAAAAAATCTTAATCCTTCCAGTACTTAACAGCTGCCGAATACTACAGAGGAAATTCTCTTTTTGGAGCACAGAGCTCTCTGCTGACATCATGACCACAGTGCTCTCTGCTGACATCTCTGTCCATTTTAAGAACTGTCCAGAGTAGGAGAAAATCCCCATAGCAAACATATGCTGCTCTGGACAGTTCCTAAAATGGACAGAGATGTCAGCAGAGAGCACTGTGCTCCAAAAAGAAAATAATTTCCTCTGTAGCATTCAGCAGCTAATAAGTACTAGAAGGATTAATATTTTTTAATAGACGTAATTTACAAATCTGTTTAACCTTCTGGCACCAGATAAAAAAAAAAAAAAAAAAAAAAAAAACTTCTGCTAATCTTTCTACACTGCAGAGTGAAAACGAAATAAACATTGAAAACCATAAAAACAAAATTATAAAAAGACAATTTCCCATTTCCTGACCGTATAACGTCACCGCCATGATGCCTTTCGGTAACATTAAGGGACTGTATTACCTGGTGGAGTTCAGGGGGTGCTCCTCTTCGTCGCTCATGTCCAGGCTGTCGATACTGACGTCAGCGTGGCTCCGGGTAACTCGTGGCGGACACAAGGTCTCCCTGCTCTTCATCGCATCGGTGGAAACTTGCAACTTACCCAGCTCGCGCAGCTGACGATCTGCATACTCCACCTACGGGATGAAGACATCACAGGGAATTACTAATAGACAAGGTGGAGGTGAACTTCAGCCAGAACTTCAGCTGGGGGGGGGGGGGGGGGGGGGGGGGGGGGGTGTGGGGGAGGCAACTACCAATGCTGCCTCGGGAAAATGTCCGCCACAGGTTTAAAGGGGTACTCCAGCGTTCTGAACATTTTGTGCAGAACGCTCGGACCTGGAGGCTAAGATCGTGATGTTGCGGCCACGCCCCCTCCATTCATGTCTATGGGAGGGGAGTGTGTGACACGCCCCCTCCCATAGAAATGAACGGAGGGGGCGTGGTGTGACAATGAGGGGGCATGGCTGTAATGGCACAACTACTGGCACAGGAACCCGGCGTTTGATTAGAACGCCGCGGTCAGACATCTCACCCCCTTATCCTTTACATAGAGGATAAGATGTCTTGCTGCGGAGTACCCCTTTAAGTGTTTATTTTGCAACCAAATGTTTAAAAAGGGAACCTGCCCCCTATTTTAAGATACCCAAGTAACGATCAATGGGGCTGTCCCCACACCTGCTCTCCTCCTCACAGTCTTGAGTGACATGTCTCCCACTATCTGTGTATGTCAGTGTCAGCCGAAGGCTGTCCGGGCATGCTGGGAGTTGTAGTTTTGCAACAGCTGGGGGCACCCTGGTTGGGAAACTCTGGTGTAAAGTGAGAGAGTCTCCTTACTCAGGCCTGGTGGGGGCAGAGACGGTAACCCGCCATTTCAGAGTAAATCAGTGTTCCGGGGAACTTACCCAGCATAAAAACAGAGTTTCCTTTTATAAGCAACAAAGTTAAAATAATAAAACAACAATGTAACAACAAATAAAGTCTTGAAGTCCATTTTGGGTATACAGCCCCACACACAAAGCCCTGTATCTCCAAGGTAACAGCTACCAACAAATTCTGCCACTGGAGCTTCTGTTTTACTCCATTCCCCCTGCCGCTTCTAGTACTGCCAGGAGTATAAGCTTCCATTTACCATTGTATTCAACATGCAAAAATATCTGTGTCTGTATGAAGGCTCACAAAGACCTCTACTGGAGAATAAATAATGGTTACAACAGTGTCCATTGTCTTTACAGTACAGTGTCGGGGGGGATTGTGCTCTAAGACACCGCACACATCGGTCCTCCCCAGAAGCCCGGCCTCACCTGTGCCTCCAGGCTCCGCACTTGGCTGCTCAGGTTCTTGCAGTTCTGTTCGGCCTCCTTGGTCTGGAGCAGTGAAAGCTGCAGCTCTTTGTTGAGGCGCTCGGCCTCCCCCTTGAGCTCGGAGTTCTCCTTGTGCAGCTTCTCCTGCTCCCGGTTGATGCTCTGCAGCTCCTCGCTCAGCTCCTGGCTCTGCTGCTTCTTAGCGTCGTAGTGAAGCTTCGCTTTCTCCATCTGGTGAGGAAGGGACAGAACGGAGTAAAATATGAGGAAGACTAATAAAAAATAAATTAAAAAAAGGCTCTAAAAGTCTACAGCAATCTATAGAGGTAACCTAAGACATGTCTTGTTGCTAAAATGAAAATGCTGAATTTTCACCCCCCCCCCCCCCCCCCCCAAAAAAAAAAAAAAAAACAAGTCACCATAATCTTCCTTAACGCATATGGATGTTTATAAACGTCCATAAGTGTCTCCTGAGGTATGATGCGCGCTCAGCAGTTGAGTGCGCACCATACCCGGTGGGGTCTGAGGATCTCATCTCGGTACCTAATGGCAGTCAGGCTACCTCTGGCAAGCACATGGAGGGCTGTGCGGCCCCCCAAAGAAATGCCACCCCACACCATTACTGGCACAGGCAAATTTGTATCCTGCTGGAGGTCATTTTGCAGGGCTCTGGCAGTGCATCTCTTGCACAAAGGCGGAGGTAGCGGTCCTGCTGCTGGGTTGTTGCCCTCCTACAGCCTCCTCCACGTCTCCTGATGTACTGGCCTGTCTCCTGGTAGCGCCTCCATGCTCTGGACACTACACTGACAGACACAGCAAACCTTGACACAGCTCGCATTGATGTGCCATCCTGGATGAGCTGCACTACCTGAGCCACTTGTGTGGGTTGTAGACTCCGTCTCATGCTACCACTAGAGTGAAAGCACCACTAGCATTCAAAAGTAACCAAAATATCAGCCAGGAAGCATAGGAACTGAGAAGTGGTCTGTGGTCACCACCTGCAGAACCACTCCTTTACTGGGGGTGTCTTGCTAATTGCCTATAATTTCCACGTGTTGTCTGTTCCATGTGAATTGATTGTCAATCAGTGTTCTTCCGGAGTGGACAGTGGGATCTCACACAAGTGTCAGTGACTTGGAGTTACATTGTGTTTATGTTCCCTTTATGTTTTTGAGCAGTGTAGATATCTATCATGATTTTATTTATTTTATACATAACTTTGGTATTGATGTAATAGTTTTAGCCTCAGTGACTAAAATCTGAAAGAATAAATCACATTTTCTTTGATAAATATAATTACAGAGACAATCTACAACCTAGGTATGTGGACTAGAGAGAAGAGGGGACACCAACATGTTCAACGCAAAGAGGTCTCTTCCTCATATATAGCAGACCTTACAGAAGGAGCCAAGATGCTGTACAAGTACAATATTGTCTATGAGACTCTACACATATACAGTCATGGCCGTAAATGTCGTCCCCCCCGAAATGTTTCTATAAAATGAAGTATCCCTCACAGGAAAGGATTGCAGTAACACAGGTTTTGCTATACACATGTTTATTCCCTTTGTGTGTATTGGAACTAAACCAAAAAAGGAGGAAAAAAAAGCAAATTGGACAAAATGTCACCAAACTCCAAAAATGGGCTGGACAATATTGGCACTCAACTTAATATTTGGTTGCACACCCTTTGGAAACAGTAAGTGAAATCAGTGTCTTCCTATAAGCATCAATAAGTTTCTTACACCTCTCAGCCGGAATGTTGGACCACTCTTCCTATAACCATCAATAAGCTTCTTACACCTCTCAGCCGGAATGTTGGACCACTCTTCCTTTACAAACTGCTCCAGGTCTCTTATTGGAAGGCGCCTTTTCCCAACAGTAATTATAAGATCTATCCACAGGTGATCAATGGGATTTAGATCTGGACTCATTGCTGACACTTCAGAACTCTCCAGCACTTTGTTCCCATCCATTTCTGGGGCTTTTTGACGTATGTTTGGGGTCATTGTCCTGCTGGAAGACCCAAGATCTCAGACACAAACCCAGCTTTCTGACACTGGGCTGTACAGTGCGACCCAAAATCCATTGGTAATCCTCAGATTTCATGATGTCTTGTACACATTCAAGGCCCCCAGTGCCAGAGGCAGCAAAACAACCCAAAACCTCACTGACCTCCCCCATATGTCACTGTAGGTACTGTGCTCTTTTCTTTGTAGGCCTCATTCCGTTTTCAGTAAACAGTAGAATGATTTGCTTTACCAAAAACCTCTATCTTGTCTCATCTGTCCACAAGACGTTTTCCCAGAAGGATCTTGGTTACTCAAGTTCATTTTGGTAAAATGTAGTCTTGGTTTTGTATGTCTCTGTGTCAGCAGTGGGGTCCTCCTGGGTCTCCTCCATAGTGGGGTCCTCCTGGGTCTCCTCCACAGTGGGGTCCTCCTGGGTCTCCTCCACAGTGGGGTCCTCCTGGGTCTCCTCCACAGTGGGGTCCTCCTGGGTCTCCTCCACAGTGGGGTCCTCCTGGGTCTCCTCCACAGTGGGGTCCTCCTGGGTCTCCTCCACAGTGGGGTCCTCCTGGGTCTCCTCCACAGTGGGGTCCTCCTGGGTCTCCTCCACAGTGGGGTCCTCCTGGGTCTCCTCCACAGTGGGGTCCTCCTGGGTCTCCTCCACAGTGGGGTCCTCCTGGGTCTCCTCCATAGCGTTTCATTTCATTTTAATGTTGACTGAGTTTGTGCTGACACTGATGCTCCCTGAGCCTGCAGGACAGCTTTAATATCTTTGGAACTTGTTTGGGGCTGCTTATCCACCATCCGGACTATTCTGCGTTGACATCTTTCATCAATTTTTCTTTTCCGTCCATGCCCAGGGAGATTAGCTGCAGTGCCATGGGTTGTAAACTTCTTGATAATGTTGCGCACTGTGGACAAAGGCAAATCTAGATCTCTGGAGATGGACTTGTAACCTTGAGATTGTTGATATTTTTCCACAATTTTGGTTCTCAAGTCCTCAGACAGTTCTCTTCTCCTCTTTCTGTTGTCCATGCTTAGTGCGGCACACACAGACACACAATGCAAAGACTAAGTGAACTTCTCTCCTTTTTATCTGCTTTCAGGTGTGATTTTTATATTGCCCACACCTGTTACTTGCCCCAGGTGAGTATAAAGGAGCATCACATGCTTGAAACAATCTTATTTATCCACAATTATGAAAGGTGCCAATAATTTTGTCCAGCCCATTTTTGGAGTTTGGTGACATTATGTCCAATTTGCTTTTTTCCCCCCTTTTTTGGTTTAGTTCCAATACACACAAAGGGAATAAACATGTGTATAGCAAAACCTGTGTTACTGCAATCCTTTCCTGTGAGAAATACTTCATTTTCTAGAAAAATTTCAGGGGTGCCAACATTTACATTCATGACTGAGATGAGCGAACTTACAGTAAATTCGATTCGTCACGAACTTCTCAGCTCGGCGGTTGCTGACTTTTCCTGCGTAAATTAGTTCAGCTTTCCGGTGCTCCGGTGGACTGGAAAAGGTGGATACATTCCTAGGAAAGAGTCTCCTAGGACTGTATCCACCTTTTCCAGCCCACCGGAGCACCTGAAAGCTGAATTAATTTATGCAGGAAAAGTAATCAACTGCCGAGCCGAGAAGTTCGTGACGAATCGAATTTACTGTAAGTTCGCTCATCTCTAATGACTAACCATAAGGCAGTGGTCTCAAATGGTGACCCTCCAGATGTTGCAAAACTTCAACTCCCAGCATGCCTGGACAGCCGAGTTGTAGTTTTTCAACATCTGGAGGGTCACCATTTGAGACCACGGCTATAAGGAGATATTCACACCTAGTTAATCTGCATGGCATTGATTTCTGCAGATTTTAGACCAAATCTGCAGCATCAAATAAACAGCTGACTAAAGTATGTGTGAACAAACCCTAAAGCCATCTTCAGGACGTATTTAACTTAAATCAATAAAGGAAGAAGTAAAAGCAGCCAACCTGTGCCTTGTAGTGCTCCACAGCCTGAACCTGCTTCTCCAGCTGTGATTCCAGCTCAGACACCTTTTTCTGGGTCTTCTCCAAATCATCATGGGCCTCACTGTCTCGCTGCTGGGAATGAAGCAGAAGCATCAAAAATTATATGGAACAATTCCAGAATATTTGTAACAATGGCGGACATATAGGTTTCCAACAGGATGAGGAGCACTGGATAGATTATATACTGTTAGTCCCCTTTATTAGTTCCCCCATCTACTGGCACAATGGACCTGCGTCAGCCTTTAGAATCGCAGTCACTCATCTAGGTTGGGTCCCACTAGGTGATGAAATTGTTCTGCAGGAATGTCTTCCCATGTGGACAGGATCGCCTCTCAATGAGGTCCTGACATGTTCTGAACAGTCCACTTACCAGACATGTCTGTAGGATCTGAGGACTAAAGGCCGAGGAGACAAGAAGAACTCTCAATCATAGCCCCGGAGCCAGTTCCTGACTGGATGGTGCATTATCCTGCTGACAGCCTCCATAGGTATCAGAGGAGACCGGTTGCACCAAGAAAACATTCCCCCCACCATCTGACCAGGCCATGTTTCTCTATAGAGATCTGGATCCATCTGACCAGGTCATGTTTCTCTATAGAGATCTGGATCCATCTGACCAGGACATGTTTCTCTATAGAGATCTGGATCCATCTGACCAGGACATGTTTCTCTATAGAGATCTGGATCCATCTGACCAGGTCATGTTTCTCTATGGAGATCTGGATCCATCTGACCAGGCCATGTTTCTCTATAGAGATCTGGATCCATCTTACCAGGACATGTTTCTCTATAGAGATCTGGATCCATCTGACCAGGCCATGTTTCTCTATAGAGATCTGGATCCATCTGACCAGGCCATGTTTCTCTATAGAGATCTGGATCCATCTGACCAGACCATGTTTCTCTATAGAGATCTGGATCCATCTGACCAGGACATGTTTCTCTATAGAGATCTGGATCCATCTGACCAGGTCATGTTTCTCTATAGAGATCTGGATCCATCTGACAAGGTCATGTTTCTCTATAGAGATCTGGATCCATATGACCAGGCCATGTTTCTCTATAGAGATCTGGATCCATCTGACCAGGTCATGTTTCTCTAGAGATCTGGATCCATCTGACCAGGTCATGTTTCTCTAGAGATCTGGATCCATCTGACCAGGCCATGTTTCTCCACAGAGATCTGGATCCATCTGACCAGGCCATGTTCCTCTATAGAGATCTGGATCCATCTGACCAGGTCATGTTTCTCTATAGAGATCTGGATCCATCTGACCAGGACATGTTTCTCTATAGAGATCTGGATCCATCTGACCAGACCATGTTTCTCTATAGAGATCAGGATCCATCTGACCAGGACATGTTTCTCTATAGAGATCAGGATCCATCTGATCAGGACATGTTTCTCTATAGAGATCTGGATCCATATGACCAGACCATGTTTCTCTATAGAGATCAGGATCCATCTGACCAGGCCATGTTTCTCTATAGAGATCTGGATCCATCTGACCAGGACATGTTTCTCTATAGAGATCTGGATCCATCTGACCAGGTCATGTTACTCTATAGAGATCAGGATCCATCTGACCAGGCCATGTTTCTTTATAGAGATCTGGATCCATCTGACCAGGCCATGTTTCTCTATAGAGATCTGGATCCATCTGACCAGGTCATGTTACTCTATAGAGATCAGGATCCATCTGACCAGGACATGTTTCTCTATAGAGATCTGGGTCCATCTGACCAGGACATGTTTCTCTATAGAGATCTGGGTCCATCTGACCAGGACATGTTTCTCCATAGATCTGGGTCCATCTGACCAGGCCATGTTTCTCTATAGAGATCTGGATCTATCTGACCAGGCCATGTTTCTCTATAGAGATCTGGATCCATCTGACCAGGACATGTTTCTCTATAGAGATCTGGATCCATCTGACCAGGTCATGTTACTCTATAGAGATCAGGATCCATCTGACCAGGACATGTTTCTCTATAGAGATCTGGGTCCATCTGACCAGGACATGTTTCTCTATAGAGATCTGGGTCCATCTGACCAGGACATGTTTCTCTATAGATCTGGGTCCATCTGACCAGGACATGTTTCTCCATAGATCTGGGTCCATCTGACTAGGCCATGTTACTCTACAGAATTCTGGATCCATTTTGCCGGGCCAGGTTTCTTCATAGCGCTCTAGATCTATCTGACCAGGCCATGTTTCTCTACTCATCTAAGCAGTTTTTGCTCTCTTGCCCCCTGGAGTCTTTTTGATCTGTTTCCCTTTGACACAATGGAGCTGGTTGTTGTGGGCTAGGTGGATAGTTGGAAACCAGTGTTGTATTTAGCTTCTTTTGCCTGTGCTCCACATGTTCATAAGAACTATTGCCGATATCCTCCTCAGTTGTTTCAGTACAAAAGATTCCCCTTTTGCCCAATGTTTTCCCTTGATCACGTCATTCTCTTTATACTCTACACTCTATATGGTCCACATTTAGATCCTGGCCGCGGCTAGTCTAGACCCGATGACCAGGCCTCGCTTCAAGTCGCTCGTATCACTGTATTTCCCACCTAATGTGGATTCACACAGAGACTTAGTAAAAAAAATCCAGTGATCCGTTTTCTGTGGCTATGTTCCAGAGTCAAGTCTGAGCTGTTCCCTATATTCTGGAGCTCATACCTTCAGTTTCTGCTGCTGGTTCCGGATAGTCTTTTCCTGCTGGTTTATCTGCTTGTTCAACTCACGAACCTGTAAAAAAAACGCAAAAGTAGAGGTCAAGAGCCAAGAAAAGGAGGCAAAATAGTGATGTCAGCGGGTGGACTCACGTCAGTGGAGGACACACAAGCCCATCACTGACAAGAGCGCGCTGCCCATCGTCTAGTGTAGACAGCACATCACAAGGGAAGGGGGATCAAGCTGTGAGATTAATGCAACAGAAAGGGGTTAACAGCTGGAGAGGAGAGTATGGGACAAAGAGTAAGGAAAAGACCCTGCAGCGGCCCTGTGCCCACTACTCCCAGCATGCACCCCACCCCATAACACCTCAGGGGCCATGCTGCAGTCTTCATTGAAAACTGTTTGCAGGTTCCTGCACAATTCTACATCCCATGTAATCAATCGGAGAGGACGATAGGGGATAATTCAGACTCTAATAAAGCCCGGACACTAAGAATGGAAGAGGGTCGAGCGCGGAGATTGTGAGTGGCGGAACAGAATTACATGGGCAAGAGATGATTGAGCAGGCAATACATACATCTACTGGGTGCAGGGCACATGGCAGAGCGGCACCCTGCCCGGATACAATTACAAGGAATCACAGGGAGGAGATTCATGGGTTTGGAAGAAGAAGATGCCAAAGAAATGGAAGATTTCTAACCTGTGAGATAGGGGATTTTTTTTTTTTCTCTCCACAGCAAAATTTATTCAATTATAAGAGCGTGAGGAATGGAAACAGCGCATTCAGCTCACGCCACAACAGGGTCCTGGGTTCTGCTGAGGCCCATGGGGAGCAAACAGTTCGCAAAGAAAACCGCTGCCGAGTGAGAGCCCAGAGATGGCACAGAGTGGGTATGTTAGCGGCATGCACCATCACCGTTTAAGGAGCTGGAGCCGAGAGGAGGTTACACCCGTTACCTGCTCAGACTGTTCCTTCTTTGCTGCCTCCAACTGATCCACCTGTTCGGTAACAGGAACACAAGTGTGAATAAGGGTGAAAGGGCTACGTGACCCGTCTCGTCTTATCCTCCAGAGCTGCACTCACTATTCTGCTGTTACATCATGTCTTACCCTTCAGAGCTACACTCACTAATCTGCTGTTACATCATGTCTTATCCCCCAGTCACCTCCAGAGATGCACTCACTATTCCAGTGGTCTCAAACCTGCAGACCTCCAGATGTTGCAAAACTACAATTCCCAGCATGCCCGGACAGCCAACTGCTGTCCGGGCATGCTGGGCGTTGTAGTTTTGCAACATCTGGAGGTCGGCAGGTTGGAGACCACTGCACTATTCTGTTACATCATTTCTTATCCTCCAGAGCTGCACTCACTATTCTGCTGTTACGTCATGTCTTATCCTCCAGAGCGACACTCACTATTTTGCCGATACATCATGTCATATTCTCCAGAGCTGCACTCACTATTCTGCTGTTACATCATGTCTTATCCTCCAGAGCTGCACTCACTATTCTGCTGTTACATCATGTCTTATCCTCCAGTCACCTCCAGAGCTGCACTCACTATTCTGCTGTTACATCAGGTCTTATCCTCCAGTCACCTCCAGAGCTGCACTAACTATTCTGCTGCTACATCATGTCTTATCCTCCAGTCACCTCCAGAGCTGCACTCACTATTCTGCTGTTACATCATGTCTTATCCTACAGTCTCCTCCAGAGCGACACTCACTATTTTGCCGATACATCATGTCATATCCTCCAGAGCTGCACTCACTATTCTGCTGTTACATCATGTCTTATCCTCCAGTCACCACCAGAGCTGCACTCACTATTCTGCTGTTACATCATGTCTTATCCTACAGTCTCCTCCAGAGCGACACTCACTATTTTGCCGATACATCATGTCATATCCTCCAGAGCTACACTCACTATTCTGCTGTTAAATCATGTCTTATCCTCCAGAGCTGCACTCACTATTCTGCTATTACATCAGGTCTTGTATTATCCTCCAGTCACCTCCAGAGCTGCACTCACTATTCTGCTGTTACGTCATGTCTTATCCTCCAGAGCTGCACTCACTATTTTGCTGATACATCGTGTCATATCCTCAGGAGCTGCACTCACTATTCTGCTGTCACATCATGTCTTATTCTCCAGGCTGCACTCCCTATTCTGCTTATATGTCTGATCCTACAGTCACCCCCAGAGCTGCACTCACTATTCTGCATCATGTCTTATAAGCTAACTCACTAGATTATAAAACTAAATCTAGAATTGTCTAATATACTTTGTGTTTGCCATTAGCTCCGTTTGCTGTAGCTCTGATTCTAAACAATTCACTGACAGCAATTCGAGCCTAAAAGTCTGTTCATATATAAAAGGTCTCACAGATGAGCATTTCTTACAGTCGTATATGGGGGGGGGGGTAAACATAGCAGCACGGGTCCCTTTTATACTGATAGTTTGTAACAATGTATCAGGGCATAATCTTGTATTCAGTCTGGACAGTCATCTGTGAACTCAACTGTAATAAGAAACATGCAGCTGAGAGGATAATAGGTCAGGATGGGTTTTCCACCATTGAATGTAAACAGGAAAGGTCCACATTCAATGACAACAAGCAGAGATTTTAAAGAAAAGAGTTGAAACACAAGGTATATTAGAAAGTTGCAGTCTGGCACCCACTTATACAATGATTAATAGCTGTAATGTCATAACCTAAGACTGTTTAATGTCGAAGGGGATGCTGGGAATTGTAGTTGTAGGTTAGAGACCACAGCCTTGGACCTTCCCTATGTACCCAGAGGTGTCTCATAAGACGGAGCATGTTACCTGAGTCAGCATTTTCTGCTTTTCCTCTTGGAACTTCTGCCTTTCGTCTATAATCTTGGATTTGGCGTGCTCGTATTTGCTGGTGATGTCCTGGATTTGCTCCTTGCCCTCAGAGACCTTCTTCTCATACTGCAGTCGTAGAGAATCCAGCTCCTTCGTATTCTTCTCTGACATCCTGACCAGTTCCGTTTGCATCTTCTTCAGCTCCTGGTCGTATGTTTGGGACAGAGTTGCATTCTCTGCGGCCAGGTGCTTGTTCTCCTCCTGAAGAGAGTCCGCCGTGCTGCGATACTCATTCATCTCCTTTTCCAGAGTCTCTAGCATCTTCTCCTTCTGGCCCAAGTCTCCTCTCAGGGTCCCCACAGACGCTGCTTCCGCTTTGGTTTTTTCCAGTTCCATCTGTAAAGTCTGTATGGCCTTCTGGTTTTGCAGGAGTTCCTCCTTGTGTTGGCTTGCCCTTTGAGACTGCTCGGCCTTCATTTCCTGGTAAAGGTTTCTAAGAGACACCAATTCCTCGAGCTGACTCTGAACGCTGGACATCTCCTCCTCCTTGTGGCTGCACTTCTCCTGCCAGACCTTGATCTCCTTCTCCAGTTGTGCTGTGGTTGCCTGGTGAGATGACAGGGTCTTCTCAAGACCTTCTACCTTCATCCTTTGCTTTTCCGCTTCCTCTTTGTAGGACGAAGCCTCTGTTGTCATATTTTGGACGGCACCCTGTTTCTCATCAAGTTCCTTGGAAGAGGCTTCCAGCCTTTCCTGGACACTCCTCAGCTGCTGCTCCAGCTCTTTGCTTCTACTGGTTTCTTTGACTAGAAGTTCCTTGACCTCACCATAGCTGTGCTCATTGCTGGTCAGCTTGGTAGCCAGATTACTCAGTTCCTTCTGCAGACTTTGTATCTCTAGTGTCTTCTTCTCCATTTCCTTCTGATGTTGGGCTACTTGCGCCTTGGTTGCAGACAACTCCTTTTCATGTTCCTGAGATGCAGCCTTCACACTACTCAGCTCATTGCTCGATTCGCTCAAGGACTTTTGGCTTTGTTCTAATTCCTGAACCTTATGGATCAGTTCTTTCTTTAACGCTTCTAAGGAAGCCTCACTCTCAGACTGCAAAGCCCGAGCCTCCTCCAGCTTCTTCTCGAGCTCAGACACCCTTCGTCGCTCCTGCTGCACCTCCGTTGCCAGCGTCTGCATTCCCTTTTCATGCTGTTCAGATGCAGAAGCCTTTTCAAACGCTGCAGCTCTTGCGTCAGCTGCTTCTTTACCAGAGACCCGTACTGCATCTTCCAGCCCAAGACATCTACTCTCCAGTTCTGCAGTCCTGGACTGAAGAGCTTGCACTTCCCCTAATGTAGCTTGATACTGCTGCTGGACCGAATCACCTTCTCTAGTTTTTCTGTGAAGGTCCTGTTCCAAACGTTCCACCTGTCTGTCTTTCTCGGACAGCGTAGCTTTCAGAGCGCTCACCTCAGACTCTGTGGCTTTCACAGTCTGGATGTAGTGTTTGAGCTGTTCATCCTGGGAGGTGGCACTCTCTTTGTAGACTTTCAGCTCTTCTACCTCTTTTGTTAGACTAGCTGCGTTGAGTTTCGCCTTCTGGATTTCTTCCTCCCTAACAGATATCTCTTTGGCAAGTCTCTCCAGTTCGCTCTCCTTCATGGTGATAAGATCCAGGGAGCGGGACAATTCATTCTGCAAAGCAGAAAACTCATTTTTGTGGACCTCCATACATTTCTGCAGCTGAGCCTCGGCTTCTAGTTTAGCTGCTTGCTCTGTCTTCAGCTCTGAGAGTACTTTTTCTTTCTCCTTCACCAGGTGATGAACCTCCTCTTCTTTCTGAGCAAACTCCTGCTGATGCTTTACCTGAGACTCCTTGTACTGTTTGCTCTTGTGTTCCAACTTTGCAGAAACTTTCTGTAAGGTTTCTTCCAGATTCTGGATAACTCCTTGCACTGAACTTACTTGCGACTCCAAGGCGAAGATCTTCTCAGATTTCAGTTCTTCCAGGCTCTTTAACGTTGCTTGTAACTCTTCTGTCTTTTGCTTCTCGTCAGAAAGCTTCTTGGTGAGGACTTGAACCTCTTGTTCATTATTGCTGCGGGCGATTTCCAGCTGGGAAACATGTTCTGCGTCCTCCTTTTGAGCCAGCCGCAGCTTCTCTTCAGATGACTGGATTGTATGAAGTAGTTTCTGCTCTTGTGCTTCCTTCTCCTTCAGCTGAGCCTTGGCTGCGGAGAGCTCAGCCTCTAGGTGTTGCACCTGATCTTGCTGCGTGGACATGGTGGCTTTTGCCTCGGTTTCCATTTGAGACACTTTACATTTCTCTGTCGCCAGCTGCTGGCACACCTCCTTGTGATCTTCCCTTAATTTCTCGATGTCTGCCTCCACCTGACTGGATCTGTCAGCTCGATCTTTCCATGAGCTCATTTCCTTTGTGAGTTTCTTGATTTCCTCTTCTCGTTTTTGGATTGCCGCAGAGGATTCGCCCAGCTCCTGCTGCAGGTTCGCCGTTTTTGCTCGGAATTCCTCTTCTAACTGAGTAATCCGAGATTGGAGTTTCTTGACTGCAGACTTCTCTTTGTCCAGTTCAGTGACTGCCTGGTCTCTACTCTCTTTAAGGGTTTTTACGTTCCCCTCGAGCTCTGAACTTTTCTGCCGCTCAGTCTTCAGTTTAGCTGAGTTCTCTCTCTCTTTTTCCAGCAGTTCCGTCAGGTTTTTCACAGTATCCTCCAGGGACAGCAGCTGTTCTCTTATCTTCCCATTGTCTTCACTCACCAGCTCCATCTCGGACACTTTCTGCTCGTAGACCTTCAGCTGAGCCTCTTGTTCGGAGAGCCGGGTCCTCAGCGACTCTAAGGTAGATGCGTGCGACTTGCTCTGCGTATCGTTCTCGGCGTCCAGGTTCTGACATTTGGCGATCAAGTCCAAGATGGTAGCATCCAGCTCTTGCACCTTAAGAGACAGTTCAGCCTTCTCCTTCTTCAGCTCTTCCACGGCTACCAATCCAGCTTGGTGATCGTTTCGTAAGGCCTGACAAGTTTTACCCAAAGCGTTCACTTCTTCCTCCTTTGTATTCTTATACTCATTGAACATCGTAATGGCAGATTCTCTCTCTTTAGCAAATTTATCCCGTTCCTGCTGTAAACTAAACATCTGCTGGGTGTTTAGGCCAAGCTGTTCGTTTAATTCCAGTAGCTTGCCCTCTGTCTGCCTTAGCGTGCTTCCAAGATGGTCCACTTGATGGCTTAGCTCTGCTATGTTCTTCTTGGAGGCCTCTTCTTGCTTCTGCATGACTACCTCCAGCTGGCCTCTCTGCCTCCTTTCCTCTTCCACTTCCTTGTGGGCACCGGACAGCTCCTGATCCTTCTGGGTCAGGGACACCTTTAGCTTTGAGATCTCCAGTTTCAGGTTTGTGATCTGACCCGTAAGCTTCTCTTCCTGGAGCCTGGCCTCCTGGTCCTGCCTCTCCTTCTGGAAGGTGATCTCTGACAAGGACGTTTGCAGGTTTGTTACAATATCTTGGAGCTGCATTTTTTCAGCTTCGAATCGCGATTTCTGCGACTCCAACTCTGCCCTCGCTGCCGTCTTCTCTTCTTCCATCTGTGTGATCTGAGCTTGAAGCGACAATATTTTAGTGTTTGAAGCGACCACCTCTTGTTGCAGATGCTCCAGCTAAAACAGACATGATAAATGGTCAGCGAGCGGGAATGTCACAGGTAAAGATAAATTCTATTCTAGCTATGACTTTTTCAATTGTGCACATTATGTGTCATACCTTGAGGACATCACCTAGTCGCTCTCCTTTATCTCGAGATTCACTGTCTTCCATCTTCTTTAGTTGCTCTTCCAACATGGAAATTTTCTCCTGCAGAATCTGGTTGCGTTCCTCCAGAGATTTCTGTAACACAAATGTAAAGCCACAAACTTAAAAAAAATATAAAAAATTATGAAAAAAATAAAAAAACACAAACGTAAACTAAACGTTGCAAATTTTGAAGGATGGTGCACATGAATTTTTCCTACTCTCCATTTCAGGGGGTGGGACCAGGACTGCCAGTAGTACACACACATGGACTTCCTTTCCCTTACTTCACTACCAAGCACAGCAATCACACGTCATTGTATGCCATGAAATAGCAGTTGTGAGTGTACTGGACAAGCTGCCACTGTGCTGGGCTGTTTATTTACAGTACACAACTATAGATTGTGTGGAGACAGGAGGGGGTTAGTGATGTGTTAGATTTGCAAGATGCTGTGCGTGCAAAAAGGAAAGCGTTACATCACATCACAAAAGCAGCACAGGTCTATGCAGTGGACTGCTGCTGATAAAGGATCTGGGAGAGAAGATTACATTCAGGATGTAGCACTGTGAACATTGTATGACCACAAATATTTACCTAGCAGCTGCCTAAAACTACATGGGTAAAACGAGATGAGAGGGAAGCCTTGATTTACCTTTCAGGCACAATGTGGACCATCTGGAGCACAGCATGGACACCTCTGGAGGAAGCAGACTTGGAATGCAAGCACACAGTGTTTAGCACAGAGCTTGCACTAGCTAAGCCCCGTCCCCACTTCCAAGGTTCAGTCTCTGCACTAGGCCTCAACCAACTCCGTGTTGTCTCATTTTTAAATCCCCACCCAACTTTGTGTGTTCCATTTTGGACTCATTAGTACTAGAGATGGAATTCCCCTTACAGATATTGGACAGCAGATTGCAGGGCAGTAAGATGCCTACAGGACAAGACTTAAGGTAGTGTTTCCCAACCAGGGTGTCTCAAAATCTTTTAAAACTACAACTTCCAGCATGCCCGGACAGCCAAAGGCTGTCCGGGCATGCTGAAAGTTGTAGTTTTGCAACAGCTGAAGGTACCCTAGTTGGGAAACAATGACTTAAAGGCTTGTTTGTAGAGTAAGGAATCATTTTAGATAGAGTGATTTACAAATCTGTTAGGAATCACATAGGCTATCACAGTAAATTCAAACATGAACCTTAACAACTAATATGGAATGATTGAGAAATACTGATATAAACAAAAGGTGTGGGTGAACAATTTTTCTACGCCTGTAATTTGGGTGCTGGTAATGTTTACATGCGCCAAATTTATTAAATAGTTGTGATAAATACGGTGCTAGTACACAATTTATTTATTTTTATTACACTTCAGTGCACCACTTTGTAAATTTCCTCCTCTGTGACTTTTTAGCATGTTGCTACAGAATCTGTGACATTTCACCAAAAGTCACACATGATAAATTCATGACCACTGCAGGGATTTTTAGCAGAACATCCCAAAAAAGAAAATAATAGTCGCAAAAAAATAACTGTGAAAAGTCTAAACAAATTTAGCACAAAAAATACGGTCTACATACAATGAAAATTCCCCCATGTTTTGGCTTTTCTTCTATAAAAGTGAAGGATTGTTGGTCCCAATGAAGAAATTGGGGCATCTATCAGCGACCCACTGACAATGTGCGGTCAAGTAAAAAGCTGGGCAATCCCTATGTACTGTGCACACCATTCTTTTACCTTCTCAGTTATCGCAGTGTTCAGCTCCATCTCCAGCTGGCTCTGCTGCTGCTTCCACCCAGCCACAGATGCCTCGTGCTCTTCGGTGGTCTCATTGAGAGCGTCCTGTAACTGGGCCAAGCGACTGGACAGGTCTCGTACCTGGTCAGAGAATCAGAGAGAAGTCAGCTTAAAACTAAATAGTGATAAATAGCCAATAAGACCACATGAAGTGTAAAGTACTGAATGTAGGTCATAAGCACGTGCTGTCCTCTCTACCTAGAAGTCACCTGTACAGGTTATAAAACTGAATTAAAAAGGGATATGCTTACAAATTTAAAAGGGATACTTCAACCCTTAACCAAAGGATAGGGGATAAGATGTCTGATGCACCCGGTGTTCGTTTAGAGCATCGGGTGCAGCGTTGGAGTCTTGTGACGTCACAGCCACGCCCCCTCAATGCAAGTCTATGGGAGGGGGCGTGACAGCCGTCACGCCCCCTCCCATAGACTTGCATTGAGGGCGTGTGGCAGTGACATCACAAGCCTTGACCCCGCATCACCAGTCATCCGTCACGGAGCAAAGTTCGGCTGCCTGGGGGCCCTGCAGCAGAGATCACAGGGGTCCCCAGCAGTGGGACCCCCGCAATCAGACATCTTATCCCCTATCCTTTGTATAGGGTATAAGATGTCTAGGGGCGGAGTACCCCTTAATGGGGTATTCCCGGACTTTGGCTCTACAGCTGCTGCAAATCCACAAGTGCCAGACTGTCAGGGCATAATGGGACTTGTAGTTTCTCAACACATGGAAAGCCACAGGTTGGGGAACACTGCTACAGGACATCAGTATAGGGACGTCAAGGCATAAAAGCGATTAATAGGTTTTGCCAAGGAAACACTGCTCTAGGACATCAATAGAATTCAGAAGGAACAGGATAGGAGTCGCAGTTTTGCAATAGCTGGAGAATCACAGGTTGGGGAACACTGGTTCACACCAATCCCAACCAAGTGCAGTGCATATTACTGCAAAACAGACAATCCAGAGTGGATGGGCCCCCAATAATGGCCAGGAAGTTATGGCGTATCCTAAATCCGATATCCTATATGTTTATAGCAAAATAATGAAAATCAAAAACTGAGGTCTAAATGTCCAAGTAATCCCATAGACCCTGAAAACAAGGTAAAGAACCGATAGGAACATCTGACTTACTGGCTTCACCCCCCAGATATGCTGTGTGTAACACTTACCTTGTATGATAGGTCCCCGTTCTCGTCAGACAGCTGATCGTTCTTCCTCTCCAGATGGATCCTGTCCGTCTTCATATCCTGACACTGCTTGAGGGCATCCCGAAGGCGGATCATGAGACTGAAGATAGGATAGAAAAGTGCAGGCGAATTAATGTAAGCCCCATGTGACAAACTGGAAACGAGGAGCCGGATACATAAAACATCATGTACAAAAGATGAGAGAACCTGTAACTAATAAGCAGAGGAAGAGACAGCATAGCGGCAAGACATCATGTGACCACTGAGGGCAGAGACTGGGCACCACAGGGGCATCTGCACTTCATTGTGTAAATCATGTGCCCGTGCTTTGTATTACCCATATACTTCGATTTTATTTCAGCTGAAGAAAAGAATCCTTCAAATGTACAAATGTTTCTTGTCCCTCACCATGATACACACTCCTAGATCCTTCTTCATATTGCCTGTATCATTTTTACAATATGGAGGCCAAAACCGATGCCCATGTAGGATATGTGGTCTCACAAAAGGTGTTTATAAAGGAGTTATACTACACTGGCCTAATGTTTTGTCTTTTTATTAACCTTGAATGGTCACTCTCATTAAAATACATTTTTGCTATTGCCCTCCTTATGGTAAATAAAAGATACTTTGTTTGTTTAGAAAAATTAAGTTTTCTATGTTTTATTTGTGCTTAAAAAAGCTCCAGAGCACATTTTCCCCCATCTTATACACAGACTTAGGACCGAAGTCCAAACACAAGAAGTGCAGCCTGGAGTGCTGAGGGGGGCGTGTCCAGCCTCATCCAATCATAGCTCCTCTCACACTTAACTGCCATAAGCTGTTGGCTGGACACACCCCCTCACTACTCCAGGCTGCACTTCCTGTGTTTGGACTTCGGTCCTAAGTCTGTATATGAGATGGGGGAAAAGGTTCTATTGAGCTTTTTTTCAGCTCAATTGTTTTTTTATTAAAGTTTTTTCAAACATACAAACATCCCGGTCGCAGCCGGTAACCGACATAACCAACATCTTAAAACAAAACCAGCAAAGTCAGTCAGATTTGGTGAGTTCTACGTTACATATATATTATTATGCATTATCAATGTGCCTGAAGCTAGAGAAAGAGACATCAATAATGTGGACCAAAGTTTAGGTAATCTCACTGCCAAGGTGTGTATACGTTCGGCACTACATAGCAATAGAATAGCCTACCATGTTATACCGCCATATTACCATATCGTAGTCTAACTGAACGTAGGGAACACATTGAACAATCTTTGGACCCCCATTGCCAGTGCTCGAGTCGTCACACCTGAGGTGCCCTACGAAAAAAATAGACCTAGTCCACAAGTTCCACCGTTTTTGAAAAATGGGAAATGTACCATTACCCAACGCTATGATGCATTCATAAGAATGTGTTAGGTTGAGTGCCGAGACCAATTCACCTATGTCAGGTAGGTCTGCTGATTTCCACCTACGGAGTAGTAAGAGTCTAGCTATAGCAAATAATATACACGCCAGTGCTCTGTGTGATGACGGAAGGAGCTCTATATCAATAGATAACAAGGCCATCTGAGGAGACCAAATACAGTGATCCCTCAACTTACAATGGCCTCAACATACAATAGTTTCAACATACAATGGTCTTTTCTGGACCATCGTAAGTTGAAACCAGACTCAACATACAATGTACGGACAGTTTAGATCTGTGAAACGTGTCAATGGCCGGAAGAACCGACCAATCGAAATGGGCATTCACTGGTAAAACCCCTGTATTACTGAAGCGTATGCACTGACTGGTGTCTGGTAGCGCCCCCTACAGTAGAGGGAGGTTTTACATGTTCTGTACACTTTACCTGTACCAGGGTTAGCTGCTCCTTTGGACACCAGGTGAGGGCGACTCCATTACTTTTTTTACTTACAGGACCCTGAAGAAGCTCCTGTCCTCTACATAGACCAGTGTTTCCCAAGCAGGGTGGCCCCAGCTGTTGCAAAACTACAACTCCCAGCATGCCCGGACAGCCTTTGGCTGTCCGGGCATGCTGGGAGTTGTAGTTTTGCAACAGCTGGAGGCTCCCTGCTTGGGAAACACTGGCATAGAGAGTGATTTACAGCCCCCAGCAGATCTTTCTTACTTTTATATATAAGGATTTGCTTTATCTATATTAGTTATCTACTTATTTTTCTTTAATTCTCACTTTTTCCTATTTTTGGATGACATTTTGTTGCTTCAGAACCAATTACCAGGTTTCCATAGAGTTCTGGTCTCAACATACAATGTTTTCAACATACAATGGTCTTTTCTGGACCATCGTAAGTTGAAACCAGACTCAACATACAATGTACGGACAGTTTAGATCTGTGAAACGTGTCAATGGCCGGAAGAACCGACCAATCGAAATGGGCATTCACTGGTAAAACCCCTGTATTACTGAAGCGTATGCACTGACTGGTGTCTGGTAGCGCCCCCTACAGTAGAGGGAGGTTTTACATGTTCTGTACACTTTACCTGTACCAGGGTTAGCTGCTCCTTTGGACACCAGGTGAGGGCGACTCCATTACTTTTTTTACTTACAGGACCCTGAAGAAGCTCCTGTCCTCTACATAGACCAGTGTTTCCCAAGCAGGGTGGCCCCAGCTGTTGCAAAACTACAACTCCCAGCATGCCCGGACAGCCTTTGGCTGTCCGGGCATGCTGGGAGTTGTAGTTTTGCAACAGCTGGAGGCTCCCTGCTTGGGAAACACTGGCATAGAGAGTGATTTACAGCCCCCAGCAGATCTTTCTTACTTTTATATATAAGGATTTGCTTTATCTATATTAGTTATCTACTTATTTTTCTTTAATTCTCACTTTTTCCTATTTTTGGATGACATTTTGTTGCTTCAGAACCAATTACCAGGTTTCCATAGAGTTCTGGTCTCAACATACAATGTTTTCAACATACAATGGTCTTTTCTGGACCATCGTAAGTTGAAACCAGACTCAACATACAATGTACGGACAGTCCAGATCTGTGAAACGTGTCAATGGCCGGAAGAACCGACCAATCGAAATGGGCATTCACTGGTAAAACCCCTGTATTACTGAAGCGTATGCACTGACTGGTGTCTGGTAGCGCCCCCTACAGTAGAGGGAGGTTTTACATGTTCTGTACACTTTACCTGTACCAGGGTTAGCTGCTCCTTTGGACACCAGGTGAGGGCGACTCCATTACTTTTTTACTTACAGGACCCTGAAGAAGCTCCTGTCCTCTACATAGATCAGTGTTTCCCAAGCAGGGTGGCCCCAGCTGTTGCAAAACTACAACTCCCAGCATTCCCGGACAGCCTTTGGCTGTCCGGGCATGCTGGGAGTTGTAGTTTTGCAACAGCTGGAGGCTCCCTGCTTGGGAAACACTTGCATAGACAGTGATTACAGCCCCCAGCAGATCTTTCTTACTTTTATATATAAGGATTTGCTTCATCTATATTAGTTATCTACTTATTTTTCTTTAATTCTCACTTTTTCCTATTTTTGGATGACATTTTGTTGCTTCAGAACCAATTACCAGGTTTCCATAGAGTTCTGGTCTCAACATACAATGGTTTCAACATACAATGGTCGTCCTGGAACCGATTAATATTGTAACTTGAGGGAGCACTGTAATAGAATGTGGAACAATCTGTTGCAATAGTTGTTTGCATGAAGACCAGAAAGGCTTAACTAAAGGGCATTGCCACAAAAAGATGATACAGGGTGCCTTTACTGCCGCAGTGACCCCAACAATTATTATAAGCGGTGCTATAACATATATGCAAGTCGATCAGGAGTGTAATACCATCTGAGGGCTATCTTCGTAGCCGATCCTACATGTGATGTACATCTCAAATTTTTATGCATCGTATAAAAAGCGGACACCCACTTCTCTGCGATGTGAAGCCCCAATTCTCTTTCCCAAGTAGTAAGGGGATGTGGTTTGGTGAAGACTGTGGGTTGCAGAATAGCACTATACAGAGATTTTATACCTTTAGTTCTATTGGTGAGATATAATGAGGCTAGCCTATCACTGCACAGTCCCGATGGTTGCAGCCGCTGCAGAAGATGTCGAACCTGTAGGTATTTGAAAAATTCAGTGGAGGAGAGATGATGGTTATTCCGAATCACCTGGAACGGCCGCAATACATCCCCTTCAAATAAATCACCAACCTTAACAACACCCCCTCCAATCCAGCTCGAGAGATCTGTGTGTGGGAGCATTGCATCAATAAAAGAATTGATCGGAGACTAGGGGGGTCATCAGCTCGGGCTTGTGTGGGATATGTGGACCATGCATGTAATGCGGCTGCAACTGTACGGCCGAAAGACACTACTGTCAGTCTTCCAGAAGGGGAGATGTAGTAAAAATGGATGGGCCAAAAGAAATGGATGGGCCTGAGAGGTCTCCAAATGTATCCATGGTATATCCCTAGAACCCCGACACCAATCCCTGAGCATAGACACTAAGGAGGCAATGTGGTAAGATTTCAGATCTGGGAGGGCCAGGCCTCCATATCTACAGTGTCTAGTTAAGATAGTGCGAGCAACCCAAGGCTGTCTATCATGCCATACAAATCGAGATAGTAGAGTCTGTGTCCTAGAGAAAAATTTAGCAGGCAGATCAATCGTCAGGGTGCGGTACAAATACAAAAATCGGGGTAAAATAAACACTTTGAAGGACGCGATGCGCCCCATCCAAGATATCTCAACTTTAGACAGGTCCTTGAGGTCTCTTTCTATGTTTAACAATAGGGACTCGTTTTTCAAAGTATATAGTGTGGAGGGGGAATAAGTTAACGGAGTACTCAGATATCCTATACTGCGGGTCTGCCAGTCAAATGGGTAGGTTGTACGAAGCGGAGACACCAAGCTCTCCGACATGTGGACTGGGAGGGCCTGGGTCTTAGCCGAGTTGAGGTGATAATAAGAGAGAGGGGACCATATTGGGTAACAAGGTCCATGACCCCTTGTACAGATTGTTCTGGTTTGGTCAGGGAAAGTAATATATTGTCCGCGTATAGGGAGATGACGTGGGATCTCCCCCCCTATCTCCACCCCCGCTATACGATTGTCACTCCTAATCGCCTGAGCTAGTGGCCAATATAAATATGAGGCCAGTATAAATATGAGGGGGGACAGGGGGCAACCCTGCCTGGTCCCATTTGTAAGTGCAAACTCATCAGATAGAGCTCCATTGACATAAGTACGTGCAGTTGGGGAGCTATACAGCGCCCCTATAGCTCTCAAGATGGGACCATGAAAGCCCATCCGCAGGAGGACCGAGAAGGCGAACGACCAGCTAAGCCGGTCGAACGCCTTCTCGGCTTCCAAAGCCAGGGCCAGCATAGGGATCTTATAGGTGTGAACATGATGACAACGCCTAGCATGCGTCTAGTGTTATAATAAGTTTGGCGGGTAGGGACAAATCCGGCTTGGTCAACGTGTATAAGGGATGGGAGAATGTTTGCTAAACGAGTGGCCAAGACTTTTGCATATATCTTTACGTCCTGGTTTAGGAGGGATATGGGCCGAAAGTTTGGGGGTCTGTCAGGGGGTTTACCAGGTTTGGGCAGTGTAATTATTAACGCTTGCATATTTTCCTTGGGAAGGGAGCCTGTGGTTATTGCCCTTTGGCAAAACTGTTGCAAATGGGGGGACAAAATCTTTTTAAAAAGCTTATAGTAGTGGTTAGCAAAACCATCAGGTCCTGGAGCTTTTTCTTTAGGTAGGGAGTCAATGATGTCCTCTATTTCTGAATGAGTGACTGGGGGCATTAAGAATTTGGAGGTGGATTGCGTCTAATTCCGGCAACTCCATAGAGCGTAAGTATGTAGAAACCTGGGCTTCTAAATCGGACGGGGATGGGATAGAATCCTTCAAGTTGTACACTTCAGCATAATAATCCTGAAATCCATTAGCAATATCTATTGGAGCATATAATTTAATGTTATAGGAGGGGTGTAAGCGATAAGGCACTCTACTCTTGACTCGCTGGGATGTCAATCTGGAGGCTAAAAGCTTGCCCGCTCTGTTGTCCTGTGTGTAATACGTGGCTTTCAATTTTTGTAAGGATTTCGCATAGGAGGCAAGCATGTGGCCCCACAATTCTAGGCGTAATTCGTGTAGTTTATTCGCTAAGACAGGTGAGGGGCAGGATTTGTTGTCAGATTCCACTTTTTGTATTTGTGACAAGAGGCCTGTAAGCAATTCAGCTTGGTGTTTCTTACGCACCGCTCCCTGCTGAATGAATGAGCCGCGGATGCATGCCTTATGTGCATTCCATAGATTAGTGGGGTCAGTCTGAGAGGCATCATTAAGTGCGAAGAAAGAGGTTAAGTCTGACTCAATACGTGCAGCATACACAGGGTGGGAGAGGAGAGAGGGGCTGTATGTAGGTGGGGTGTTTGAGCTCTCTGAGATTTGTACTGTGATGGCCGCATGGTCGGACCACTTTATGGTTTCTATGGAGGAGTCCACTGTGTCTGGAAGGAGCGATCTATCCACCAAGAACATATCAATCCGGGAGTACACATTGTGTACCCCCCGAATGAAACTAGTAGTCTCGGTCCATGGTATGATGAATACGCCATATATCATAAATCTCCTCCTTCCATAACGCCGCGGACAGAGATGGAGGGGGGGGGGGTCTTATCGTAGGGGGAAGTAGTATCTATAGTAGGGTCAGAGGTTAGGTTAAAATCCCCACAGAGTATTAATTTGCCTTGACAGTGTTTCTTCACTACTTTCATAACCTTACGGAAGAAATGCAGCTGTGCTTTGTTGGGAGCGTATAAGGACACAACAGTATATACCACATTGTTCAATGAGCAAATAAGTATAATACATCGTCCCATCAGATTTGCAATATCTTTAATGTGTGAAAAAGCTACCGAGTTTTTAATGGCTAACATAACTCCTCTAGATTTCGAGTGAAAGTGTGCCTGAAATGTGTGGAAAAGGTTTATGTTTTAACCCGAAAAGCATCCTGTTTAAGTAAGTGCGTTTCTTGAACTCCAAATATATCACATTGTAAAGTTTTAGCTTCCCTACACATGTGTGATCTACGGACAGGGCTATTCAAACCATTAGCATTTAAGCTAGCAAATTATAAATACCATAAGTACCATTATAAATCAAGATAAAAAGCACAAAGTGACAGTTTAGAGAAACATAAGGGGGATACCAGACGCCCCCCAGCAAGAGCGCCGGCATCCAAATATCATAGGCAGTGTGCATGAAAAAAGGCGTTGAGCAAATACCAATAAAACAAATCCCCCATAAACATAAGTGGAACATCATATATGATAGAACAGTGTAACAAATGGATCCCAGACAAGGATCACACAACAGTATGGGGCAAGTGTCCTGTCTGTAGCCAAGCCATGGGGCAACAGAAATACCTGATCAAGACCAAGCCCCGCACCGGTAGGTGAGAAGTCCTTCCTAGGCAATCAAGTTCACTGCACCACCGACCAGTCTTGGCTAGACTTTGCTGGAGGTTGTCTGCGGTTGTTATCCGAGGGAGAAGCAGGGATGTTCCAGGGCTGAAGGGTCTTCAAACCGTCCTCTAGAGTTTTAATGATATGTAGGTCCCCTTTGTAGTGGATCAGAAGGCGGACCGGGAACCCCCATCTGTATGGCAACTTAGCTCGCTGCAGCGATCGGTGCCAGCTGTCTCCTCAATTGCAGCGTGGCTGCTGACAGATCCGCAAACAAAAGGACCTTGTGGAAGGGAGCCGGCAAGCCCCCATTCTTTCTGGCGTAAGACATTAACTGCTCCTTAATTTTTAAGGAAATGTATGCGCACCAGCACATCTCTTGGCACATTTTCATCAAGAATAGATCCAAAGAAAGGGCAAAATAATACCAATATATTTCAAGTCGAGTGTGTTGGTAACTAACAAGAAATCCTATATACACACTAGAACACCAATTCTATACATAAGTAATAAACTTTATTGAGAACATCATTAAATAAAAGCAATTAAAAAGGACAGTATAGCCAGACAAAAAGGAGTTGGTAAGGCAGGTAATATATCATTAGTTAGTATAAATGCAAAAATGCAAAACATGACATAGTTATTCCTAACTAAAGAGTAGGGCCACCAGTATAACAAAAATTATAAGTTACACATGACAGTCATGTAAAAATTGCACCGAAAAACAAAACTAACCTAAATAAGGAGGTCACTGAATAAATGGCCTCCAGCGAGTGGTCAGGAGAAAGGGGAAAAGCAATTAATAGTGTGCAAATGGAGCACAGAATAGCAGCATTACCATGAGGCTTCCCCACTCACAGAGCACAGGCTAGGAGACATAAACAGTGTACCTACCTGGTGTTGTGTAGGTAGGTACACTGTTTGTCTCCTAGCCTGTGCTCTGTGAGTGGGGAAGCTTCATGGTAATGCTCATATTCTGTGCTCCATTTGCACACTATTAATTGCTTTTCCCCTTTCTCCTGACCACTCGCTGGAGGCCATTTATTCAGTGACCTCCTTACTTAGGTTAGTGTTGTTTTTTGTGCAATTTTTACATGACTGTCATGTGTAACTTATAATTTTTGTTATACTGGTGGCCCTACTCTTTAGTTAGGAATAACTATGTCATGTTTTGCATTTTTGCATTTATACTAACTAATGATATATTACCTGCCTTACCAACTCCTTTTTGTCTGGCTATACTGTCCTTTGTAATTGCTTTTATTTAATGATGTTCTCAATAAAGTTTATTACTTATGTATAGAATTGACATTTTCATCCAGGTGTCGCGGGCGGGGGACCCGGTGCGCCCTGTCAATTTCTAAGTCTTGGTCAGAGCAATCCGGAAGAGCAGCTTTAAGAAGCGATCGGACATAATCCGGTATCTCACGAGGTGGCACTGATTCCGGGATCCCCCTTAAATTGATATTGTTGCGCCGACCTCTGTCTTCGAGGTCGGCCACTTTAACTTTGAGCGCCTCAACTTCATTTTCAAGGTCTGTATGCGTGTCTATGAGGGTGTTATGCGAAGTTGCGAAATCGCCAAGTTTATGCTCTAAACGATTCACCCTTGTTCCTAGACCTTCTATATCAGATTTTAGTAGGGACAGGAGGGACTGCAAGTCCATCAATAAAGAGCGGCGCTGCAGCAACAGCATATTCCTCATGGCAGTATCAGTAAGGGCCACATCAGAAACAGGGAGAGTTAGCAGTGCATCTTCCCCAGAGTCTGCAGCAGGGACAGAGACAGTCCATGGAGTGCTGCCAGGGGACGGAGCTGCTGCAGCAGCTGTGGTGTGAGGAGGCGCGTGCTGGAGAGGGAGAGATGCGGGGAGAAGTCCCTTGCTTATGGGATATACGCTCTCCACTCACCGGGGATCCCGATACGCTGTGTCCCCGGAGACAGTCGTTCTTCTCCTCGAGGTAAGGGCAGCGCTGCCGTTCTTTGTGCTGACAGCGCAGGGTCCGACAGTGAGCGCCGCAGCTCCGTAGCTGGAGAGCCGGGAGAGAGGGCCGTCTCCTCCTCAGCGCCATTTTGGTTTTCTCCCGCGTCTCGGGAGAAGTAGAATTTTGTAAGTTTCGGCTGTCGGGTGGTTTTCCTTCTCCCTGCTATGTCTGCAAGTGTTCCCCGACAGTTCAGAGTGATTTTGAAGGACTGAGTCGCGTTGCAAAGTCGCTTAACACAGTGCGCAAGCCGGAGCCCAGGCTCTATGCGCCCACTCAGGCAGCCAGACCACGCCCCCTGCTCTTGAGCTTTTTTTAAGCACAAATAAAACATAGAAAACTTCAGTTTTTAACCAAAGTATATTAGAAATCTTTTTTATTTACCTTAAGGAGTGCAATAGCAAAAATTAGTTTTAATGAGAGTGACCCTTTAAAATCTTATTTGGTTTTACTCAGATTACAGGCAACCAGAATACCCCAGTCCTTCAGATCTGTTATCCCTTGTTTAATATATATGAAGTATTGCTATTGGTGCATATCAAATTAGAGATTATTTGTAGCCCATGGTCAGTACAGAGTGGTATCAGAGGTTGAGGTTTCAACTTGTGAAGACTGAATGTATGAGAACTACAAGCACCAGCCAGAACGTGGAGACAGAAGAAGAACTACAGGACCCAACCAGACAGTGGAGACAGAGCAGAAGAGAACTACAGGCCCCGGCCAGACAGTGGAGACAGAGCAGAGGAGAACTACAGGTCCCAGCCAGACAGTGGAGACAGAGCAGAAGAGAACTACAGGCCCCGGCCAGACAGTGGAGAACTACAGGCCCCGGCCAGACAGTGGAGACATAGCAGAGGAGAATTACAGGCCCCGGCCAGACCGTGGAGACAGAGCAGAGGAGAACTACAGGCCCCGGCCAGACAGTGGAGACAGAGCAGAGGAGAACTACAGGCCCCGGCCAGACAGTGGAGACATAGCAGAGGAGAACTACAGGCCCCGGCCAGACAGTGGAGAACTACAGGACCCAACCAGACAGTGGAGACATAGCAGAGGAGAATTACAGGCCCCAGCCGGACAGTGGAGACAGAGCAGAGGAGAACTACAGGCCCCGGCCGGACAGTGGAGACAGAGCAGAAGAGAACTACAGGCCCCGGCCGGACAATGGAGAACTACAGGCCACAGCCAGACAGTGGAGAACTACAGGACCCAACCAGACAGTGGAGACAGAGCAGAGGAGAACTACAGGCCCCGGCCAGACAGTGGAGACAGAGCAGAGGAGAACTACAGGCCACGGCCAGACAGTGGAGACAGAGCAGAGGAGAACTACAGGCCCCGGCCAGACAGTGGAGACATAGCAGAGGAGAACTACAGGCCCCGGCCAGACAGTGGAGACAGAGCAGAGGAGAATTACAGGCCCCGGCCAGACAGTGGAGACAGAGCAGAGGAGAACTACAGGCCCCGGCCGGACAGTGGAGACAGAGCAGAGGAGAACTACAGGCCCCGGCCGGACAGTGGAGACAGAGCAGAAGAGAACTACAGGCCCCGGCCAGACAGTGGAGAACTACAGGACCCAACCAGACAGTGGAGACAGAGCAGAGGAGAACTACAGGCCCCGGCCAGACAGTGGAGACAGAGCAGAGGAGAACTACAGGACCCGGCCAGACAGTGGAGACAGAGCAGAGGAGAACTACAGGCCCCGGCCGGACAGTGGAGACAGAGCAGAAGAGAACTACAGGCCCCGGCCAGACAGTGGAGAACTACAGGACCCAACCAGACAGTGGAGACAGAGCAGAGGAGAACTACAGGCCCCAGCCGGACAGTGGAGACAGAGCAGAGGAGAACTACAGGCCCCGGCCAGACAGTGGAGAACTACAGGACCCAACCAGACAGTGGAGACAGAGCAGAGGAGAACTACAGGCCCCGGCCAGACCGTGGAGACAGAGCAGAGGAGAACTACAGGCCCCGGCCGGACAGTGGAGACAGAGCAGAGGAGAACTACAGGCCCCGGCCGGACAGTGGAGACAGAGCAGAGGAGAACTACAGGCCCCGGCCGGACAGTGGAGACAGAGCAGAAGAGAACTACAGGCCCCGGCCAGACAGTGGAGAACTACAGGAACCAACCAGACAGTGGAGACAGAGCAGAGGAGAACTACAGGCCCCAGCCGGACAGTGGAGACAGAGCAGAGGAGAACTACAGGCCCCAGCCGGACAGTGGAGACAGAGCAGAGGAGAACTACAGGCCCCGGCCGGACAATGGAGAACTACAGGCCACAGCCAGACAGTAGAGACAGGGCAGAGGAGAATTACAGGCCCCAAGCTGGATAGTAGAAACAGAGTGGAGGAGAACTACAGGCCCCAACCATATACTGAATCCCAGCCGGACAATGGAACAAGTGTGGTGGGATCCAGTTCTATGTATTTGTGACATTGGATGACATGTATTTTTGATAATGAATCTTACTGCAGAATTTTTTCAGTATGTTTTTAGCAATTTTATTTGTTTAGCCTGAATGTTTATGAGTATAGCAACCTCTGCTTTGTATGTTTAAGTGACTTGTAAGGCACACCAGATCTAGTCTGCTTAGTTGTTCTGTTAGTGCTGACAGGCATATGGATTGCTGGCGGTGTAAGAAAAACTCTTTTGTAAGTTTGCCGACTCATTTTAAAGGAGTACTCTGTCCCTAGACATCTTATCCCCTATCCAAAGGAAAGGGTATAAGATGTCTGAGCGTGGGGGTCCCCACGCTGGTGACTCCCGCTATCTCTGCTGTGGCACCGCAGTCATCCGGTGTACAGAGCGAACTTCCCTCCGTGATTGATGACTAGCGATAAGGCGCCGCCAACATGCCCCCTCCCATAGACTTGCACTGAGGGGGCGTTGTCATAACGAGCCTCTGGTGCCAATTGTATCCAGCGGTGGAGTACCCCTTTAAGTGTGTCCCATTTATAGAAATTATTTTACTCATGCACACCTGCAGCTTCAGTGTAAGGGCGCTGTGTGCTACAAGATCAAATGCTCTAATAAAATCCAGAATCACCACATCAGCAGCACAATCACCATACAGATTCGTAGTGACCCCACAGACACTGAGCATATCATCCTGAGCACGTCTGTATTACCAAATGACTCAATAGAGAATGCTACTAGCCTAGTATTTCTGTTGGGTGCACCAAGGCCACAGTTGCTATAATTTACCTAGTCCAGAAAGTCACCCACGAAGCACCCACTATAACAACGGGCCAGGAGGGCATTGTGTAATCCCGTCTCACCTCTCATTCTTCTCTCGCAGCTCGTCCATCTCTCTGGGCTCCTGCTGGTTCTCCTGCCTTTCGTTCAGCACCACCAGACGCTCGATGCGCTGCTGCATGAGGAAAATCTGTGCTTCTGTAGGAGGTGACAAACAAAGTTCTCAGGAAGGTTTTTCAAAGGGTTACTCCCGTGGAAAACTTTTTTTTTATTTTTATTTTTTTTTAATCAACTGGTGCCAGAAAGTTAAACAGATTTGTAAATTACTTCTATTAAAAAAAATCTTAATCCTTCCAGTACTTATTAGCTGCTGAATACTACAGAGGAATTTTTTTTTTTTTTTTTTTGGAACACACTGCTCTCTGCTGACATCTCTGTCCATAGCAGCATATGTTTGATATGGGGATTTTTCTCCTACTCTGGACAGTTCTTAAAATGGACAGAGATGTCAGCAGAGAGCACCGTGTTCCAAAAAGAAAATAATTTCCTCTGTAATATTCAGCAGCTAAGTAGTACTGGAAGGGTTAAGATTTTTT
>NC_079190.1:4407866-4452756 GCF_029499605.1 Hyla sarda
GTGACCTCACCAGCAGAATAGTGAGTATAATACAGGATATAACTCAGGATCAGTACAGGATAAGTAATGTAATGTATGTACACAGTGACCTCACCAGCAGAATAGTGAGTACAGCTCTGGAGTATAATACAGGATATAACTCAGGATCAGTACAGGATAAGTAATGTAATGTATGTACACAGTGACCTCACCAGCAGAATAGTGAGTACAGCTCTGGAGTATAATACAGGATATAACTCAGGATCAGTACAGGATAAGTAATGTAATGTATGTACACAGTGATCTCACCAGCAGAATAGTGAGTACAGCTCTGGAGTATAATACAGGATATAACTCAGGATCAGTACAGGATAAGTAATGTAATGTATGTACACAGTGACCTAACCAGCAGAATAGTGAGTACAGCTCTGGAGAATAATACAGGATATAACTCAGGATCAGTACAGGATAAGTAATGTAATGTATGTACACAGTGACCTCACCAGCAGAATAGTGAGTACAGTTCTGGAGTATAATACAGGATATAACTCAGGATCAGTACAGGATAAGTAATGTCATGTATGTACACAGTGACCTCGCCAGCAGAATAGTGAGTATAATACAGGATATAACTCAGGATCAGTACAGGATAAGTAATGTAATGTATGTACACAGTGACCTCACCAGCAGAATAGTGAGTACAGCTCTGGAGTATAATACAGGATATAACTCAGGATCAGTACAGGATAAGTAATGTAATGTATGTACACAGTGACCTCACCAGCAGAATAGTGAGTACAGCTCTGGAGTATAATACAGGATATAACTCAGGATCAGTACAGGATAAGTAATGTATGTACACAGTGACCTCACCAGCAGAATAGTGAGTACAGCTCTGGAGTATAATACAGGATATAACTCAGGATCAGTACAGGATAAGTAATGTATGTACACAGTGACCTCACCAGCAGAATAGTGAGTACAGCTCTGGAGTATAATACAGGATAAGTAATGTAATGTATGTACACAGTGACCTCACCAGCAGAATAGTGAGTACAGCTCTGGAGTATAATACAGGATATAACTCAGGATCAGTACAGGATAAGTAATGTAATGTATGTACACAGTGATCTCACCAGCAGAATAGTGAGTACAGCTCTGGAGTATAATACAGGATATAACTCAGGATCAGTACAGGATAAGTAATGTAATGTATGTACACAGTGACCTAACCAGCAGAATAGTGAGTACAGCTCTGGAGGAGAATAATACAGGATATAACTCAGGATCAGTACAGGATAAGTAATGTAATGTATGTACACAGTGACCTCACCAGCAGAATAGTGAGTACAGCTCTGGAGTATAATACAGGATATAACTCAGGATCAGTACAGGATAGGTAATGTAATGTATGCACACAGTGATCTCACCAGCAGAATAGTGAGTACAGCTCTGGAGTATAATACAGGATATATAACTCAGGATCAGTACAGGATAAGTAATGTAATGTATGTACACAGTAACCTCACCAGCAGAATAGTGAGTACAGCTTTGGAGGAGAATAATACAGGATATAACTCAGGATCAGTACAGGATAAGTAATGTAATGTATGTACACAGTGATCTCACCAGCAGAATAGTGAGTACAGCTCTGGAGTATAATACAGGATATAACTCAGGATCAGTACAGGATAAGTAATGTAATGTATGTACACAGTGACCTAACCAGCAGAATAGTGAGTACAGCTCTGGAGGAGAATAATACAGGATATAACTCAGGATCAGTACAGGATAAGTAATGTAATGTATGTACACAGTGACCTCACCAGCAGAATAGTGAGTACAGCTCTGGAGTATAATACAGGATATAACTCAGGATCAGTACAGGATAAGTAATGTAATGTATGTACACAGTGATCTCACCAGCAGAATAGTGAGTACAGCTCTGGAGTATAATACAGGATATAACTCAGGATCAGTACAGGATAAGTAATGTAATGTATGTACACAGTGACCTCACCAGCAGAATAGTGAGTACAGCTCTGGAGTATAATACAGGATATAACTCAGGATCAGTACAGGATAAGTAATGTAATGTATGTACACAGTGACCTCACCAGCAGAATAGTGAGTACAGCTCTGGAGTATAATACAGGATATAACTCAGGATCAGTACAGGATAGGTAATGTAATGTATGCACACAGTGACCTCACCAGCAGAATAGTGAGTACAGCTCTGGAGTATAATACAGGATATAACTCAGGATCAGTACAAGATAAGTAATGTAATGTATGTACACAGTGACCCCACTATTTATAAAGATCTAGAGTATCTCACATGACATGCTCCTCTCCTACAATGTAAAGTAGTGAGTGCCCAGCATGTATAAGTGTGTAATGTTGTTAATGTTGTTCCCTCTCAAAGTAACTGAACACACAGCCATAAATATCTAAACTTTGGCAACAAAACTGAGGGCACCCCTAAGTGGAAACGTCTAAATTGGGCTCAAAAGTGTCAATAATATTTTGTGTGTCCACCATTTATTTTATCCAGTACTGCCTTCAGCCTCTTGGGCATAGAATTCATCAGATCTACATAGGTCATTGTTTCCCAAGCAGGGTGCCTACAGCTGTTGCAAAACTACAACTCCCAGCATGCCCAGACAGCCGAAGGCTGTCTGGGCATGCTGGGAGTTGCAGTTTTGCAACAGCTGGAGGCACCGTGCTTGGGAAACAATGACATAGGTTGTCACTGGAGTCCTTTTCCTCATGATGACATCACAGAGTTGGTGGATGTTAGAGACCTGGCGTTTCCCCCACCTTCCTTTTGGGGATGCCCCACAGATGCTCATTAGGGTTTAGGTCTGATGACTTGCTTGGCCATTCCATGACTTTTACCCTTGGTTTCCTTAGGAAGGCAGTGGGGGGGTCTTGGAGATGTGTTAACCTTTTAAGGACGCCGGGCGTATGCATACGCCCTGCATCCTGAGTCCTTAAGGACGTGGGGCGTATGCATACGCACATGGGAATTCCGGTCCCCGCCGCTATCCGTTTGGAGACCGGACCGGAATGCCTCCTGCAATCATTCAGCAGGCATCCCGGAACATCACCGAGGGGGGTCATGAGACCCCCCCCCCATGTCGGCAATTGCAGAAAATCGCATGTCAATTCAGTCATGCGATTTTCTGCTATTCAGGGCTGATCGGGTCTCTGGTGACCCAATCACCCGGAAAATAGGGATGATCCGAGATGTCAGGGACAGCCCCGATCATCCTGAGGGCTAGTAGCGAGGTCGCAGTGCTGCGATCTCCTCCTATCCTCTGCCATTGGTCAGAAATGATACATGGCAACCCCCCGTTCTGCCCACCCCTGGATGTCGAGGGGATCGTGGGTAGAAGATGGAGACCGGTACCTGGAGGAGAAGATGCCTGGGGACCCCGGATCGTTGCTGGAGACTGCTGGATCCTGACTCAGGTAGGGAATCCACGATTGGGGGAGGGGGGGGGGGGGCATGAAAGTGAAAGTAAAGTGAGCTTTACGGTGGCAACACTAGGAAGGCAAAACTCTAACTCCCAGCATGCCTAGACTGCCCAGGCATGCTGGGAGTTGTAGTTCTGTAACATCTGTCCCTTCAGATTTTACCATTTTCATGAATTTTTTTAAAATTGCTGCTCTACTTTGAAGTCCTCTAATTTTTTCAAAAAGCAAAAATATGTCCATTTTATGATGCCAACATAAAGCAGACATATTGTATTTGTGAATAAAAAAAACATTTGGAATATCCTTTTTCCTTACAAGTAGAGAGCTTCAAAGTTAGAAAAATGCAAAATGTTCATAAATTTCATGACATTTTGGGATTTTTCACCAAAAAGGGATGCAAGTAATGCTGAAAATTTAGCACCAAAATAAAGTAGAATATGTCACGAAAAAACTCTCTCAGAATCAGAATATTCGGTAAAAGCGTTTGAGTTATTAATTGGTCAGAACTGCGAAAAAGGGCTCAGTCCTTAAGGTGAAAAAGGGCTGCGTCCTTAACCCCTTAAGGACTCAGGGTTTTTCCGTTTTTGCACTTTCGTTTTTTCCTCCTTACCTTTTAAAAATCATAACCCTTTCAATTTTCCACCTAAAAATCCATATTATGGCTTATTTTTTGCGTCGCCAATTCTACTTTGCAGTGACATTAGTCATTTTACCCAAAAATGCACGGCGAAACGGAAAGAAAAATCATTGTGCGACAAAATCGAAAAAAAAACGCCATTTTGTAACTTTTGGGGGCTTCCGTTTCTACGCAGTGCATATTTCGGTAAAAATGACACCTTATTATTCTGTAGGTTTATACGGTTAAAATGATTCCCTACTTATATAGGTGATTTTGTCGCACTTCTGGAAAAAATCATAACTACGTGCAGGAAAATTTATACGTTTAAAAATGTCATCTTCTGACCCCTATAACGTTTTTATTTTTCCACGTACAGGGCGGTATGAGGACTCATTTTTTGCGCCATGATCTGAAGTTTTTATCGGTATGATTTTTGTTTTGATCGGACTTTTTGATCACTTTTTATTCATTTTTTTAATGGTATAAAAAGTGACCAAAATACGCTTTTTTGGACTTTGGAATTTTTTTGCGCGTACGCCATTGACCGTACAGTTTAATTAATGATATATTTTTATAGTTCGGACATTTACACATGCAGCGATACCACATATGTTTATTTTTTTACACTTTTATTTTTTTTATGGGAAAAGGGGGGTGATTCAAACTTTTATTAGGGAAGGGGTTAAATGACCATTATTAACACTTTTTTTTTATTTTTTTTTGCAGTGTTATGGGTCCCATAGGGACCTATAACACTGCACACACTGATCATTGTTATCCCATAGGGACCTATAACACTGCACACACTGATCTCTCATCCTGATCACAGGCTTGTATTAACACGCCTGTGATCAGCATTATCGGCGCTTGACTGCTCCTGCCTGGATCTCAGGCACGGAGCAGTCATTCGTCGATCAGACACCGAGGAGGCAGGTAAGGGCCCTCCCGGTGTTCGATCAGCTGTTCAGGACGCCGCGATTTCACCGCGGCGGTCCCGAACAGCCCGACTGAGCAGCCGGGATACTTTCAGTTTCACTTTAGAAGCGGCGGTCAGCTTTGACCGCCGCTTCTAAAGGGTTAATACCGCACATGGCCGCGATCGGCGATGTGTGGTATTAGCCGCGGGTCCCGGCCGTTGATGAGCGCCGGGACCGAAGCGATATGATGCAGGATCGTGGCGCGATCCCGCTTCATATCGGGGGAGACGGCACAGGACGTAAATATACGTCCTGCGTCGTTAAGGGGTTAATCATGTGTGAATTCTGCCCTGCGGCCCAGTCTCTGAGGGGAGGGGATCCTGCTCTACTTCACTATGTCCTAGTACATGTTGCCATTCATGGTTCCCTAAATGACCTGTATCCCCTACAGTCCCAGCAGCACTCATGCAGTCCCAGACCATGACATTCCACCACCATGCCTGACTGTCTTAATTTTTCTCACCCGGTTGTCACCATCTGAACCAAATAAGTTTATCTTGGTGCCATCAGACCTCAGGAGACGATTCCTGTAATCCATGTACTTACTCGCTTGTCTTCAGGCATTATCTTTAGAAGAGGCTTCCTTCTGGGACGACAGCCATAAAGGCCAATTGGATACAGTGTGTGGAGTATGGTCTGAGCACTGACAGGTTGACCCATACCCCTTTAACCTCTGCAGCAATACTGGCAGCGCTTCTACATGTATTTCGCAAAGACAACCTATGCATAAGACGCTGAGCATGTGTACTCAACTCCATTGATCGACCTAGGTGAGACCTATTTTAAGTGGAACCTGTCCTGTGAAACTGCTGTATGGTCTCCGTGCTGCAGCTCAGTTATTGTATATAATGTGAGGGGCGGACTCACTCATGGGATCTACTGTATATCTAATGTGAGGGGCGGAGTCCCTTATGGGATCTACTGTATATCTAATGTGAGGGGCGGAGTCCCTTATGGGATCTACTGTATATCTAATGTGAGGGGCGGAGTCCCTTATGGGATCTACTGTATATCTAATGTGAGGGGCGGAGTCCCTTATGGGATCTACTGTATATCTAATGTGAGGGGCGGAGTCCCTTATGGGATCTACTGTATATCTAATGTGAGGGGCGGAGTCCCTTATGGGATCTACTGTATATCTAATGTGAGGGGCGGAGTCCCTTATGGGATCTACTGTATATCTAATGTGAGGGGCGGAGTCCCTTATGGGATCTACTGTATATCTAATGTGAGGGGCGGAGTCCCTTATGGGATCTACTGTATATCTAATGTGAGGGGCGGAGTCCCTTATGGGATCTACTGTATATCTAATGTGAGGGGCGGAGTCCCTTATGGGATCTACTGTATATCTAATGTGAGGGGCGGAGTCCCTTATGGGATCTACTGTATATCTAATGTGAGGGGCGGAGTCCCTTATGGGATCTACTGTATATCTAATGTGAGGGGCGGAGTCCCTTATGGGATCTACTGTATATCTAATGTGAGGGGCGGAGTCCCTTATGGGATCTACTGTATATCTAATGTGAGGGGCGGAGTCCCTTATGGGATCTACTGTATATCTAATGTGAGGGGCGGAGTCCCTTATGGGATCTACTGTATATCTAATGTGAGGGGCGGAGTCCCTTATGGGATCTACTGTATATCTAATGTGAGGGGCGGAGTCCCTTATGGGATCTACTGTATATCTAATGTGAGGGGCGGAGTCCCTTATGGGATCTACTGTATATCTAATGTGAGGGGCGGAGTCCCTTATGGGATCTACTGTATATCTAATGTGAGGGGTGGAGTCCCTTATGGGATCTACTGTATATCTAATGTGAGGGGTGGAGTCCCTTATGGGATCTACTGTATATCTAATGTGAGGGGTGGAGTCCCTTATGGGATCTACTGTATATCTAATGTGAGGGGTGGAGTCCCTTATGGGATCTACTGTATATCTAATGTGAGGGGTGGAGTCCCTTATGGGATCTACTGTATATCTAATGTGAGGGGTGGAGTCCCTTATGGGATCTACTGTATATCTAATGTGAGGGGTGGAGTCCCTTATGGGATCTACTGTATATCTAATGTGAGGGGTGGAGTCCCTTATGGGATCTACTGTATATCTAATGTGAGGGGTGGAGTCCCTTATGGGATCTACTGTATATCTAATGTGAGGGGTGGAGTCCCTTATGGGATCTACTGTATATCTAATGTGAGGGGTGGAGTCCCTTATGGGATCTACTGTATATCTAATGTGAGGGGTGGAGTCCCTTATGGGATCTACTGTATATCTAATGTGAGGGGTGGAGTCCCTTATGGGATCTACTGTATATCTAATGTGAGGGGTGGAGTCCCTTATGGGATCTACTGTATATCTAATGTGAGGGGTGGAGTCCCTTATGGGATCTACTGTATATCTAATGTGAGGGGTGGAGTCCCTTATGGGATCTACTGTATATCTAATGTGAGGGGTGGAGTCCCTTATGGGATCTACTGTATATCTAATGTGAGGGGTGGAGTCCCTTATGGGATCTACTGTATATCTAATGTGAGGGGTGGAGTCCCTTATGGGATCTACTGTATATCTAATGTGAGGGGTGGAGTCCCTTATGGGATCTACTGTATATCTAATGTGAGGGGTGGAGTCCCTTATGGGATCTACTGTATATCTAATGTGAGGGGTGGAGTCCCTTATGGGATCTACTGTATATCTAATGTGAGGGGTGGAGTCCCTTATGGGATCTACTGTATATCTAATGTGAGGGGTGGAGTCCCTTATGGGATCTACTGTATATCTAATGTGAGGGGTGGAGTCCCTTATGGGATCTACTGTATATCTAATGTGAGGGGTGGAGTAACTTATGGGATCTACTGTATATCTAATGTGAGGGGTGGAGTAACTTATGGGATCTACTGTATATCTAATGTGAGGGGTGGAGTAACTTATGGGATCTACTGTATATCTAATGTGAGGGGTGGAGTCCCTTATGGGATCTACTGTATATATAATGTGAGGGGTGGAGTCACTTATGGGATATACTGTATATATAATGTGAGGGGTGGAGTCACCTATGGGAGATACTCTATATATAATGTGAGGGGTGGAGTCACTTATGGGATATACTGTATATATAATGTGAGGGGTGGAGTCACTTATGGGATATACTGTATATATAATGTGAGGGGTGGAGTCACTTATGGGATATACTGTATATATAATGTGAGGGGTGGACTCAGTTACGGGAGATACTTTGTTACTCTGTATATATGTTGTTCAAAAGGGGTTGAAATAGTTAATGTCTAATTGTCTCCAGGCTGCCTACAAAAATAACAGTGTAACTCCCCTTCCTCTGCTCCCTTGGAGCTCCGGTATCAGGGGGCCCTGTCCACAGCCGGTGTCTCTGCTCCCCCCACCCCTGATCTGCTGAGTGTAGAGTCTACAGCCATGGGACCTGACAGTGACGCTCACCTATCACTGGCCCAGGCAGGACACCTCTGCAGCGGTGCTGACACGTCACGTCTCCAGAGAAGGAGAGTCAGCAGGGCCGACCAGTGAAAGGGGAGCCCTGATCCGGGAGCTACGCGGGATCCGCAGAAGGTGGGGTGAAGTATTTGTTATTTTTGTAGGCAGTCTGGGGACAATCAGAAAGTAACAATGGATAACCCCTTTTATAAGACTTCAGAGGTGGACAAGTGCTGTAAGATCGTGAATAAACATTAGAGAACCCTTTCCTAAATCATCGCCACGGATATATATACACACACACGAAAAAAATATATATTATACACACACACACACACATACAGTGACCCCCCGACCTACGATGGCCCCGACATGCGATCATTTCAACATACGATGCTTTTGTATGTCGGGGCCATCGCAAAAAACGGCTATCCTGCAGCGCAGATTGCTTCAGCTGCCCCCGGATAGCCGTTTACGGTGCCCCGTGTGGTCCGCTGACGATCACTTACCTGTCCTCGGGGCTCCGGCGCGTCCTCTTCGTGATCCCCTCCATGGCCGGCGCTCTCCATCGTCGCCATGCGCACGCCGTCCCATCATCCAATAGGAGCGGCGTGCGTAGTGACGTGATGGCGGCGACGGAGAGCGAGGATGCCGGGGAAGCAGAGGCCTTGCCGGAGCGTCGGGGACACCCCGGGGACGCGGCGACGGCGACATCCCGGGCAGTGGTGACTAGCGGTGACGGTCCGGAGCGGCGGGGACAGGTGAGTATAACCTCCAATACCAGTGGTCTTCAACCTGCGGACCTCCAGATGTTGCAAAACTACAACTCCCAGCATGCCCGGACAGCCAACGGCTGTCCGGGCATGCTGGGTGTTGTAATTTTACAACATCTGGAGTTCCACAGGTTGTAGACCACTGTCCTATACTTTACATTGCACGGATGCCTCAACATACGATGGTTTCAACAAACGATGGTCCATTTGGAACGGATTACCATCGTAGACCTCTGTATATATATTCCATCAATCTTACTCTGTAAGAACTTCAATCTCTCTTCCAGAGGTTGTTGCAGTATCCGGGCGGCTTCATCAATATTTCCGTTCCTGTAATAATTGTAACAGACAAAACGTTACCCATATATACATGTACATCCTGCAGCAGAGCAATGCATAGGGAGAACAACAACTCCCATCATGGACGATTTATTGTGGGCCTATTAAAATGGTACTCCGCCCCTAGACATCTCATCTCCTATACAAAAGAATAGGTGATAAGATGTCACTGGGACCCCCTCACGATCTCGGCGGCAGCACCCGTCATCCGGTGCAGGAAGCGAACTTTGCTCCGTGCCAGATGAATAGCGATGCAGCGCCGGAGGCTCGTGACGTCATGCCCCCTCTCAATGCAAGTCTATGGAAGGGGATGTGATGGCCACCACACCCCCTCCCATAGACTTGCATTGAGGGGGCGTGGCCATGACATCACGAGCCTCCTGTGCCGCCCTTCTAAACGAATGCCAGGTGCTGCAGGGAGATCGCGGGATAGGGGATAAGATATCTAGGGGCGGAGTACCCCTTTTACCCCTTAAGGACCAAGTCCATTTTGACCTTAAAGGACTGGGCCAATTTTATTTTTGCATTTTCGTTTTTTCCTCTTAGTCTTCTAAAAATCGTAACTCTTAGATTTTCATCCACAGACTAGTAAGAGCTTGTTTTTTGCACGCCCAGTTGTCCTGCGTAATGACATCACTCATTTTACCATAAAATGTATGGCGCAATCAACAAAATACTAAGTGTGGGGAAATTAAGAAGAAAACCGCAATTTTGCAAATTTTGGAAGGTTTCGTTTTCACGCCGTACAATTTATGGTAAAAATGACGTGTGGTCTTTACTTTCTGGGTCAATATGATTAAAATGATATGCATGATTATATACTTTATTATTTTTGCGCTAAAACAAAAAAAAAAATATATTTTTTTTTAAATCGCAAACTTTTTAACCAAATTTGTATGTTTAAAATCCTATTTTAACTACCTATAACTTTAATTTTTCTGTATAAGCGGCGGTATGAGGGCTCATTTTTTCACCATGATCTTTTCTATTCACATTTGCGTATATAAAATTTATTAAAAAAATTCTTAATAAAAATTTTACAAAAGCAGCAATTTTGCACTTTTTTTTTGTTTACATTCACCGTACAGGATCAACAATATATTTTAAATAGTTCTGATATTTATGCACGCGACAACAACAAATGTGTATTTTAAAAAAAATTATATATAAATATATATATATTTTTTTATTATTTTTTTTACACACTTTATGGGGGTAAAATGGGGGGGCATTTTAAATTTTTATTGGGGCGCTGTGGGCGATCCGATCATCCATCTTTCTGACCGCACTCCCGCAGATGCCGTGATCTGTATTGATCACGGCATCTGGGGGGGGGGGGGGGGGGTTAATGGCAGGATGTAGGCCATTACAAGCGGGTCCCCTGGCTGCGATCAGCAGCCGGGACCCGCCGCGCATGATACGAGCATCGCTCTGATGCTCGCGGTCATGGACAGGACGTAAACATACGTCCTGGTACGCTAAGTACGTCCTTGGTCATTAAGGAGTTAAGGCCTTTTTCCAGTTAAGAAAATCAAGCTTAATTACAGTAAATGAAACTTTCTAACATGTGTTAAAAAAAATGTCAAGATCTTTGCTTGCTGTCAGTGAGAAGACACACAAATTGTTTACATCCAGAAGCTACAAACCCCATTCCGACCTTACACACTTACAATTATGGGTTACTATCTAAACAATGCCTTTCTCCTGTGCTTACAGTTTGTTACAATGTATCAGTGCAGGTAATATGTAGCAGTCAGGAGTCCAGGATGTTCAACTCACAGAGGATTGTGGAAATTATATCTGATAGATTTGCTTATTGAGAGATGGAGGTTGCAGTATCCAGTATTTTTGAACCAGCGTACATCCAGCAGTTGCAAAACTACAATTCCCAGCATGCCCGGACAGCCGACGGCTGTCCGGGCAAGCTGGGAGTTGTAGTTTTGCAAAAGCTGGAGGCAGAATAGTTGGGAAACACTGGGATAAGAATTGAAACACACAATTAAGAACACAAAGGGTTCACATAATTATATGAAACCAGCCGCCAGCATGTCCTTACACAGCGCCCCCTAAAGGTAGGGGCTCAGCATTGCTACTTACAGCTTTGTGATGATTTTGATAAAGATGTTCAGATCCTGCATCTGTGAGAGCCGCTCGATTGGCTCATCCACCTTCAGGCTGTTCACCTGGGGGGAGATACGAAGAATCAGAGGAGCCGCAGGTATCCAGGATGTATATGATAGGACAGGGTTTCCTAACCAGTGTGCCTCCAGCTGTTACAAAACTACAACTCTCAGCCTTTGGCTGTCTCCGGGCATGCTGGGGGTTGTAGTTCTGTATCAGTAACTGTATCTGTAAGCACTTTATTTAAAAAATATAAAAATAAATAGGTATTGGGACTTCCCCAATTTTAGAGATGAGCAAAATTACAGTAAATTCGATTCGTCACGAACTTCTCGGCTCGGCAGTTGATGACTTATCCTGCATAAATTAGTTCAGCTTTCCGGTGCTCCGGTGGGCTGGAAAAGGTGGATACAGACCTAGGAAAGTCTACTAGGACTGTATCCACCTTTTCCAGCCCACGGGAGCACCTGAAAACTGAACTAATTTATGCAGGAAAAGTCATCAACTGCCGAGCCGAGAAGTTCGTGACGAATCGAATTTACTGTAATTTTGCTCATCTCTGCCCAATTTATTTATATTTAGTTTATTTATATTTAAAATTTAATATAAATTAAATATAAATGAAATTAATAAATATATATATATATATATATATATATATATATATATATATATATATATATACATACATACACACACACACATATAATCAGTCTACTATGATAATTATATACCACCACCACCAGTCCTTACCCATGTAAGCAGCGACTCCATTAAGGTCCCGTGTAGCGACATGGTAACAGTCAGCCCGAGTCACAGCGCACGTAATCTCCTGCGGGAAGAGAAGCGGCCGTCAGGTCATAGAGATCAGCGTCAGAGGAATAGAAGATTACTTAACATACGAACAAGGTGAAGCTGCTGCTCATAGTGTGTGACCTCTCCTGAAACACACTGTACTTCTGCTGACCCTGCCCCATCCACAGTATGACCTCTCCTGAAACACACTGTACTGCTGCTGACCCTGCCCCATCCACAGTATGACCTCTCCTGACACACTGTACTGCTGCTGACCCTGCTCCATCCACAGTATGACCTCTCCTGAAACACACTGTACTTCTGCTGACCCTGCCCCATCCACAGTATGACCTCTCCTGAAACACACTGTACTGCTGCTGACCCTGCCCCATCCACAGTATGACCTCTCCTGAAACACACTGTACTGCTGCTGACCCTGCCCCATCCACAGTATGACCTCTCCTGAAACACACTGTACTGCTGCTGACCCTGCCCCATCCACAGTATGACCTCTCCTGACACACTGTACTGCTGCTGACCCTGCTCCATCCACAGTATGATCTCTCCTGAAACACTCTGTACTGCTGCTGACCCTGCCCCATCCACAGTATGATCTCTCCTGAAACACACTGTACTGCTGCTGACCCTGCCCCATCCACAGTATGACCTCTCCTGAAACACTCTGTACTGCTGCTGACCCTGCCCCATCCACAGTATGATCTCTCCTGAAACACACTGTACTGCTGCTGACCCTGCCCCATCCACAGTATGACCTCTCCTGAAACACACTGTACTGCTGCTGACCCTGCTCCATCCACAGTATGACCTCTCCTGAAACACACTGTACTGCTGCTGTCCCTGCCCCATCCACAGTATGACCTCTCCTGAAACACACTGTACTTCTGCTGACCCTGCCCCATCCACAGTATGACCTCTCCTGAAACACACTGTACTGCTGCTGACCCTGCTCCATCCACAGTATGACCTCTCCTGACACACTGTACTGCTGCTGACCCTGCCCCATCCACAGTATGACCTCTCCTGACACACTGTACTGCTGCTGACCCTGCCCCATCCACAGTATGACCTCTCCTGAAACACACTGTACTGCTGCTGACCCTGCTCCATCCACAGTATGACCTCTCCTGAAACACACTGTACTGCTGCTGACCCTGCTCCATCCACAGTATGACCTCTCCTGAAACACTCTGTACTGCTGCTGTCCCTGCTCCATCCACAGTATGACCTCTCCTGAAACACTCTGTACTGCTGCTGTCCCTGCTCCATCCACATTATGACCTCTCCTGAAACACTCTGTACTGCTGCTGACCCTGCCCCATCCACAGTATGACCTCTCCTGACACACTGTACTGCTGCTGACCCTGCTCCATCCACAGTATGACCTCTCCTGACACACTGTACTGCTGCTGTCCCTGCTCCATCCACAGTATGACCTCTCCTGAAACACTCTGTACTGCTGCTGTCCCTGCTCCATCCACAGTATGACCTCTCCTGAAACACACTGTACTGCTGCTGACCCTGCTCCAACCACAGTATGACCTCTCCTGACACACTGTACTGCTGCTGACCCTGCTCCATCCACAGTATGACCTCTCCTGAAACACACTGTACTGCTGCTGTCCCTGCTCCATCCACAGTATGACCTCTCCTGAAACACACTGTACTGCTGCTGTCCCTGCCCCATCCACAGTATGACCTTTCCTGAAACACTCTGTACTGCTGCTGACCCTGCTCCAACCACAGTATGACCTCTCCTGAAACACACTGTACTGCTGCTGACCCTGCCCCAACCACAGTATGACCTCTCCTGAAAAACACTGTACTGCTGCTGACCCTGCTCCATCCACAGTATGACCTCTCCTGACACACTGTACTGCTGCTGACCCTGCTCAAATCCACAGTATGACCTCTCCTGAAAAACACTGTACTGCTGCTGACCTTGCTCCATCCACAGTATGACCTCTCCTGAAACACTCTGTACTGCTGCTGACCCTGCCCCAACCACAGTATGACCTCTCCTGAAAAACACTGTACTGCTGCTGACCTTGCTCCATCCACAGTATGACCTCTCCTGACACACTGTACTGCTGCTGACCCTGCTCCATCCACAGTATGATCTCTCCTGAAACACTCTGTACTGCTGCTGACCCTGCTCCAACCACAGTATGACCTCTCCTGAAACACACTGTACTGCTGCTGACCCTGCTCCATCCACAGTATGACCTCTCCTGAAACACTCTGTACTGCTGCTGACCCTGCTCCATCCACAGAATGACCTCTCCTGAAACACACTGTACTGCTGCTGACCCTGCTCCATCCACAGTATGACCTCTCCTGACACACTGTACTGCTGCTGTCCCTGCTCCATCCACAGTATGACCTCTCCTGAAACACTCTGTACTGCTGCTGACCCTGCTCCAACCACAGTATGACCTCTCCTGAAACACTCTGTACTGCTGCTGCCCCTGCTCCATCCACAGTATGACCTCTCCTGACACACTGTACTGCTGCTGACCCTGCCCCATCCACAGTATGACCTCTCCTGAAACACACTGTACTGCTGCTGTCCCTGCTCCATCCACAGTATGACCTCTCCTGAAACACTCTGTACTGCTGCTGCCCCTGCTCCATCCACAGTATGACCTCTCCTGAAACACACTGTACTGCTGCTGACCCTGCCCCATCCACAGTATGACCTCTCCTGAAACACACTGTACTGCTGCTGTCCCTGCTCCATCCACAGTATGACCGCTCCTGAAACACACTGTACTGCTGCTGACCCTGCTCCATCCACAGTATGACCTCTCCTGAAACACACTGTACTGCTGCTGTCCCTGCTCCATCCACAGTAGGGTTTTATGAACTGCCCCTTTTTGTGAAAAGGCATAAAGCCACAGAAAAGTCTCAAACTACACCAGCCCAGACTTCGTTTAGCTTTATGGTGTATGTGAGAAATTTCAGAAAAATGTGACCTGCACAAAATTTATCAAATGCTCTGTGACCATTCCAAAGATACCTTTCATCAAAAAAAAAAAAAAAAAAAATGTATGCAGAATAACTTTCCAATAGCATGTTATTAAAAAATATGCTTCTTCCTATTTAATTTTCCCACTAGGTCTCCCTACCAGTCCTGGCCGCAAGCCCTTTTTATAATTTTCAGACTCATGCTGGAGTCCTAAATCTCAGACTGCAGCCGGGACACAGACAAGCTCAGCTGGCAGCTCTAAATCTTCTCTATGTTTACAACTCCATGTGCAGAGAGAAGAAAGATCGGAGCTCATATAGTATAATGAATGAGGGCATGCAGTAAGGCAGAGTCAGGAGTATGCCCTGCTGTGCTATGAGCACAGTGCTGGCTCCTGCCTGTATGTCTAATTGACAGGCAGGGAGCAGTGCTGAGCGTGTCTGTGTCCCAGCTGCAGTGTGAGATTTAGGACTCCAGCATTAGTCTGAAATCTATAAAAAGGTCTTGCAGCCAGGACTGGTAGGGAGACCTCTAGTGGTCATTTTTTTTTTTAAGTGGAAAATTAAATAAAATAAAAAGCATATTTTTTATTAACATGGAACTGTAAAGTTATTCTGCATAAATTAATCTATAATATATCAAAAAAGTTATTTTGATGAAAGGTACCCTTGGTGCTCCTACACATTACCAAAAACACGAAAAAAGGTGCAGAAAAATGCTTCACTTACACCTACAATGGATAAATGCTTCACTTACACCTACAAAGAAAAATGTTTCACTTACACCTACAATGGATAAATGCTTCACTTACACCTACAATGATAAATCCCGCCCACCGTGCTGCTGCTGACCCTACTCCAATAACTGAGTGACCTCTCTGTAAGCACAGTGTTTGGAGCAGGGTCAGCAGCTGCAGAGTGTGATCTCTCCTGAAACACTCTGTGCTGCTTTGCACCCTACCATCTCTCAGTCCCATATACATATGAACATGTTCTGTTCAAATTTATTTTTCTGCCAATTCAAACAGCACTTCACCCTGAACAAGCGACACCCAAAATACCAAAGATAAAAAAGCTCCACCCACATAGTGCTCAATACCCCAGCCCATGGTGACTCGTACATATACACGTTTATATAATGCACCACAGCGCTTTCTCCTATCATGGAAGGAGCTAATTATAGTGTTATTCCAAGGGGGGGGGGGGATTACAGGTGCCACACTAGGGGGGAGCGGGATGGTCTGGGGAACCACCGGCGCCACACTAGGGGGGAGCGGGATGGTCTGGGGAACCACCGGCGCCACACTAGGGGGGAGCGGGATGGTCTGGGGAACCACCATCGCCACACTAGGGGGGAGCGGGATGGTCTGGGGAACTAAAGGTGCCACACTCGGGGCCGAACCGCATGCGCCACACTAGGGTGGGGTCAACCACAGGCGCCACACTAGGGGGAGCGTTAAAACCGCAGGCGGAACACTGGGAGGTGGGGGCAAGCGCAGGCGCCACACTGGGAGGGGGGTGGGGGGCAAGCGCAGGCGCCACACTGGGAGGGGGGTGGGGGGCAAGCGCAGGCACCACACTGGGAGGGGGGTGGGGGGCAAGCGCAGGCGCCACACTGGGAGGGGCCTAACTGCAGAGATGGGGAAGAGAAGAGGTGACATCACTGCTGCGGTCCGTCCCCAGCTGACCCGACATTCTTCCAATGGCGGCTTTGTACCTGGACGCTGCTGAAGTCAGATCAGCCCCTGTACGTCTCTTTCTGCCAGCAGGCTGCAGGGACCCATATGATCCTCCACATCACCGTCCACATCCTTACATGGAGCCGGTGCGGAGGTGCTGATCATCACCTCCACCGTCCCCTCCGAGGACACCCCATAGATTATGATATCAGATTATACAAGCCCCGCCCCCACTGCGGCGACATGATAAACATGGCGGAACTGTGAGGCAAACCGCGGTGCAAACGTTTCATAACCTCCCGACAAACACTTTCCAGGAGATAAAAGGCCAATAAGGGAGATGGGAGAACGCGACAAAGTCCAAACGAGGAGCGCGCAAAACAATAACACTTTCACTGCCGGGACGGCTCCACAGTATAAAGGTAACGCACGGGGCCGGGGTGCGTCCACTCTTAGGTCAATACATCCACCAGTGTCAAATCATCAAGTTCCATTCTTCACCATTTTCAAAACCTCTGCTTGCAGCCAGTGACCTAGTCTAAGGCTGGGTCCACACTACGTTTTGTCCCATACGGGAGCGCATACGGCAGGAGGGAGCTAAAACCTCGCGCTCCCGTATGTGACCGTATGCGCTCCCGTATGCCATTCACTTCAATGAGCCGACCGGAGTGAAACGTTCGGTCCGGTCGGCTCATTTTTGCGCCGTATGCGCTTTTACAACCGGACCTAAAACCGTGGTTGACCACGGTTTTAGGTCCGGTTGTAAAAGCGCATACGGCGCAAAAATGAGCCGAACGGACCGAACGTTTCACTCCGGTCGGCTCATTGAAGTGAATGGCATACGGGAGCGCATACGGTCACATACGGGAGCGCGAGGTTTTAGCTCCCCCCTGCCGTATGCGCTCCCGTATGGGACAAAACGTAGTGTGAACCCAGCCTTACTCACAGCTGAGGGTTTGTTACAATGCCTGTGGTCTAGACCATGGTTTCCCATCCGGTATGTTTCCTGCTGTTGCAAAACTGCAACTCCCAGCATGCCCAGGCATGCTGGGAGTTGTAGTTTTGCAACAGCTGGAGGCACCCTGACAACTGGCTTATTTTTACAGGAAAGTTTCCATTCAATGACAGCAAGAAGTTTTACAGCGGTAAGGAGCAGACAATTTCGTAACAAGTGGCATTACATGACGTGGTTATATAACACCCCCTCATGCACATGATCACATGTTACACAAATCACACTGGGGTTAAAAGTTGCACAATTTGTTTCTTAAATTTTTTTTTTTTTTTTTTTAAAGAGCAAGAAGTGAACTCTGGAATCTGATTGGCTGTTATAGGCAAAATTGATGAGTGGTCAGAAGCCTGCCCCCTAGTGTCCACCACCTGATGAGTAATAGAAGCCTGCCCCCTAGTGTCCACCACCTGAGGAGTAGATAGAAGCCTGCCCCCTAGTGTCCTCACCTGAGGTGTAGATAGAAGCCTGCCCCCTAGTGTCCTCACCTGATGAGTAATAGAAGCCTGCCCCCTAGTGTCCACCACCTGAGGAGTAGATAGAAGCCTGCCCCCTAGTGTCCTCACCTGATGAGTAATAGAAGCCTGCCCCCTAGTGTCCACCACCTGATGAGTAATAGAAGCCTGCCCCCTAGTGTCCACCACCTGAGGAGTAGATAGAAGCCTGCCCCCTAGTGTCCACCACCTGAGGAGTAGATAGAAGCCTGCCCCCTAGTGTCCACCACCTGAGGAGTAGATAGAAGCCTGCCCCCTAGTGTCCACCACCTGAGGAGTAGATAGAAGCCTGCCCCCTAGTGTCCACCACCTGAGGAGTAGATAGAAGCCTGCCCCCTAGTGTCCACCACCTGAGGAGTAGATAGAAGCCTGCCCCCTAGTGTCCACCACCTGAGGAGTAGATAGAAGCCTGCCCCCTAGTGTCCACCACCTGAGGAGTAGATAGAAGCCTGCCCCCTAGTGTCCACCACCTGAGGAGTAGATAGAAGCCTGCCCCCTAGTGTCCACCACCTGAGGAGTAGATAGAAGCCTGCCCCCTAGTGTCCTCACCTGATGAGTAATAGAAGCCTGCCCCCTAGTGTCCACCACCTGATGAGAAGATAGAAGCCTGCCCCCTAGTGTCCTCACCTGATGAGAAGATAGAAGCCTGCCCCCTAGTGTCCTCACCTGATGAGTAATAGAAGCCTGCCCCCTAGTGTCCACCACCTGATGAGAAGATAGAAGCCTGCCCCCTAGTGTCCTCACCTGATGAGAAGATAGAAGCCTGCCCCCTAGTGTCCACCACCTGATGAGTAATAGAAGCCTGCCCCCTAGTGTCCTCACCTGATGAGAAGATAGAAGCCTGCCCCCTAGTGTCCACCACCTGCGCCCCCTAGCTTCCCCACCAGCACCCCCTAGTGTCCCCACCTGATGAATGGCCGAGAATGCGCCCCCTAGTGTCCTCACCTGCGCCCCCACCAGCACCCCCTAGCGTCCCCACCTGATGAATAGCAGAGAGTGCTCCCCCTAGTGTCCCCACCTGATGAATAGCTGAGAATGCGCCCCCTAGTGTCCTCACCTGCACCCCCTAGCATCCCCACCTGTGCCCCCCCTAGTATCCCAACCTGATGAATAACACAGAGTGCTCCCCCTAGTGTCCTCACCTGATGAATAGCCGAGAATGCGCCCCCTAGTGTCCTCACCTGCGCCTCCACCAGCACCCCCTAGCATCCCCACCTGCGCCCCCGAGTGCTCCCACTTGCGCCCCCACCTGATGAGTAGCTGAGAGTGCGCCCCCTGGCATCCTCACCTGCCTCCCCTCCTTATGCCCCACACATCAGTAAGCGCAGGGCGATGCCATCCTACAGAGCAGGTGGCACGATGTCCCAGCATTAACCCTGTATTCCCCAGCAGAACATCTTCCACAACAAACAAACACAAGCAGAGGAACAATTGCTGCAAACAACTCACTCGGAGGCTGTGACTAGTGAGATGGCCCTCCTGCGCCCCCCCTGACCGTGGTGGAGGGAGGAGGTAATAAACTTTATAAAGTTCAGTCCACTTCACAGGGCAGAGGTGCAGCCCTGGACACGGCGGGAGCCCCGCAGGAGCCCCACAGCAGCTTCCATGGCAGACCAGCTTGTATTTGCATGCCAATTCCCAGCATGCTCCGGGGCGTGACACAGCTGTGATGTGGACGGGAGGAGGAGCGGCAGCAGGGTTAGGCTGCGGCAGGACGGATGTGCTCATGTGTGGCTGCACCGGATTAACCCTTCACGAACAGCCTTCAACCCGGAGTCATATTTTCACTTTATCCAGAGCAGTGTTTCCAAGCTGTGGCCTCCAGCTGTTGCAAAACTACAACTCCCAGCATGCCCGGACAGCCGAAGGCTGTCCGGGCATGCTGGGAGTTGTAGTTTTGCAACAGCTTGGAAACCACTTCCGAGATCCCGAGACAACAAGCGCCGATGCTACCATCAAATAAAGTTTACCACCCAGCTTTCCCGAGACCCTGAACACTCTATAGGTCTGTTATGTGCACAGATAATGGGTCTTTTCTAAGGATATCCGATTCATTTTTAATATCTGCATCCTCGCCTTTTAACCCCTTCCCACCCTAGGACGTATAATTACATCAGGGGGCGGGAATACGTTGACGTGACAGGACGTAATTAATGTGAATTAACCCCCTTAATCCCTATTAAAAAGTTAGAATTTTCCCATTTAAAAAAAAAATAAATAAAATGATGTAAACAAAAATAAAACATATGTGGTATCGCCGCGTGCGTAAAAGTCCGAACTATTAAAATATGACATTAATGAATTAATGAAGGGCGTAAAAGAAAATAGCCAGAAAGTCCAGAATTTTGGTCACTTTATCAGAATTTTTTTTTTTGTAAAAAGCGATTAAAAAAAAAGTCCCATGACGACAAAGATGGTACAGATAAAAAAACCTATATAAATTGGGTATCGAAATCATATTGACCTACAATAAATAAATAAATATAATGTATCTTTTTACAGAAAAGTGCGCTGCGTACAAACTTTTGCGGCATAAATTTCTTGGGGCTTCACCATAGATTTGGTGGAAAAAAAAAAAAAAAGATTTACCGAAAAATCTCTTAAAGGATCCATTGGGGGGGGGACACAGACCATGGCTTCTCGCCTCCTAGTGACAGCAGCATAGACCCATGGTCTGTGTCCCCCCCAATGGAGCCGATAGAGAAATGAGCATAGTCAGTACTGACCACGGCGTCTGTAGGATCGACAGGGGGGAGGTGGTTCCCCTGTCCCCCATCGGTGACCCCCGCAGTGCGATCACAAAGTCCCAATGGTTGTTATGACAACAAGAAGCCAGAGGATAGCTGTCAGTGTAAGGCGGCATTCACATCACGATTTCTCCATCCGACCTGAGTACACGATTTTTATAACTTAAAATCGTATGAAATCGTATATAAAGTCGGATCCATTGACCTCCATTAAAAAAAAAAAACGGATCCATTACACACATCCGATTTGATCCGCATCCGATTTGATCCGCATCCGATTTGATCCGCATCCGATTTCACACGATTTGTGTTCGGGTCTGAAATCGGGGTTGACCACGATTTCAGACCTGAACAATAATCGTGTGAAATCGGATGCGGATCAAACCGGATGTGTGTAATGGATCCGATTTTTTTTTTAATGGAGGTCAATGGATCCGACTTTATATACGATTTCATACGATTTTAAGTTATAAAAATCGTGTACTCAGGTCGGATGGAGAAATTGTGATGTGAATGCCGCCTAATACAATACTAGACAGTTTACTATAAAGTGGAAACGTACAAAAATAAAATAAATGAAAAAAATAACCAAATAAATGCCCATTTCCCAATAAAACCCGGTATTACTATCACAAAAAAGACAAAAACAACCCTATACATATTAGGTACTGCCACGTACTTAACTTTTACAATGAAACAATTAGAGATGAGCGAACTTACAGTAAATTCGATTCGTCACGAACTTCTCGGCTCAGCAGTTGATGGCTTTTCCTGCATAAATTAGTTCAGCTTTCCGGTGATCCGGTGGGCTGGAAAAGGTGGATACAGTCCTAGCAAAGAGTCTCCTAGGACTGTATCCACCTTTTCCAGCCCACCGGAGCACCTGAAGGCTGAACTAATTTACGCAGGATAAGTCATCAACTGCCGAGCCGAGAAGTTCGTGACGAATCGAATTTACTGTATGTTCGCTCATCTCTAGAAACAATCAATTTATCCTGTACAGTGAATGGATAAAAATGTATCGCTAAATGGTATCAATACAAAGTACAGCTAATCCTGCAAAAAAATATAAAGACCTCACACAAAGGCACTGGACAAATAAAAATAAAAGTTATGGTTGTCAGAACATGGCAACAACAAAAACAAAGGAAAAATAAATACATGTTGTCATGAATAAGGTCAAAACAGGTCTGGTCCTTAACCCCTTCCCGACCTATGACATACTTGTACGTCATGAGTGGGAAGGTGATCCCGACCCATGACGTACCAGGTACGTCATGAACAATTTTGCCGCTACTCACGGGATCCCGCAGCGCCCGGTAAGATGGTGGCTATCACTGATAGCCAGCCATCTTACCATGCGACCATGGGGGGGGGGGGGGGGGGGGGGGTGTTTCATCCCCCCCAGCGATTGCTGCCATCGGCTAGTCAAATCTGACTAGCTGATAGCAGCGCGGTGTGCGAGTCCCGATCACGGGGATGGGGACACACACCGCTCTGCTAAGTGTCCCTTACCCGTCCCACGGCATCACTTACCCGGCCATGCGGTGCCCCGAGCGGTCCCGGCGGTGAGTTTGCAGCAGCAGGGCGGCATCTTCATTGGCAGCAGTGAGATCGCCATAAAGCGATCTCACCGCTGCCTCAGAGTTTCAAAACTGCAACTCCCAGCATGCCCGGACAGCCTTTGGCTTTCTGTGCATGCTGGGAGTTGCAGTTTTGCAACATGTGGAGGTCCACAGTTTGGAGACCACTGTATAATGGTCTCCAATCTGTGCTCTTCCTGATGTTGCAAAACTACAAATCTCAGCATGCTCAGTCTGTCCAGGCATGCACGGACAGCCAAAGGGCATGCTCGGAGTTGTAGTTTTGCAACAGCTGAATGCTTGCCCCCCCCTCCCCCAAATGTGAATGTACAGGGTACACTCACATGGGCGGAGGTTTACAGTGAGTGCTGCAAGTTTGAGATGGCGCAAATTTTGCGCTGCAGCTCAAGCTCCCAGCGGCAAACTTGCTGTAATCCCCTGCCCGTGTGACTGTACCCTAAAAACACTACATATACACATACCCCCTACACAGCCCCCCTCCCCAATAAAAATGAAAAACGTCTGGTACGCTACTGTTTCCAAAACGGAGCCTCCAGCTGTTGCAAAACAACAACTCCCAGTATTGCCGGACAGCCATTGACTGTCCAGGCATGCTGGGAGTTTTACAACAGCTGGAGGCACCCTGTTTGGGAATCATTGGCATAGAATACCCATATGTCCACCCCTATGCAAATCCCTAATTTAGGCCACAAATGCGCATGGCGCTCTCTCACTTCGGAGACCTGTCTTATTTCAGGGCAACAGTTTTGGGACACATATGGGGTATCTCCGTACTCGGGAGAAATTGCCTTACAAATTTTGGGGGGCTTTTTCTTCTTTAACCCCTATGAAAAGGTGAAGTTGGGGTCTACACCAGCATGTTAGCGTATAAAAATAAAAAAATTTACACTGACATGCTGGTGTTACCTTATACTTTTCATTTTCACAAGAGGTAAAAGGGAAAAAATCCCCCCAAAATTTGTAATGCAATTTCTCCCGAGTACGGAGATACCCCATATGTGGGCGCAAAGTGCTCTGGGGGCGCACAACAAGGCCCAGAAGGGAGAGTGCACCATGTACATTTGAGGTGATTTGCACAGGGGTGGCTGATTGTTACAGCAGTTCTGACAAACGCAAAACAATAAATATCCAATAAATAAATCCAATAAATGTGACCCCATTTTGGAAACTACACCCCTCACGGAATGTAATAAGGGGTGCAGTGAGCATTTACACCCCACTGGTGTCTGACAGATCTTTCGAACAGTGGGCTGTGAAAATGAAAAATACAATTTTTCATTTGCACAGTCCACTGTTTCAAATATCTGTCAAACGCCAGTGGGGTGTAAATGCTCACTGCACCCCTTATTACATTCCGTGAGGGGTGTAGTTTCCAAAATGGGGTCACATGTGGGGGGGTCCACTGTTCTGGCATCATAGGGGCTCCCTAAATGGGACATATCCCCCAAAAACCATTTCAGAAGAATTCACTCCAAAATCCCCTTGTCGCTCCTTCCCTTCTGAGCCCTCTACTGCGCCCGCCGAACACTTTACATAGGCATATGAGGTATGTGCTTACTTGAGAGAAATTGGGTTACAAATTTTAGGGTGATTTCTCTCCTTTTACCCCTTGTAAAAATTCAAAAATTGGGTCTACAAGAACATGAGAGTGTAAAAAAAATGAAGATTGTGAATTTTCTCCTTCACTTTGCTGCTATTCCTGTGAAACACCTAAAGGGTTAAAACGCGGACTGAATGTCATTTTGAATAATTTGGGGGGTGCAGTTTTTATAAAGGGGTCATTTATGGGCTATTTCTAATATGAAGACCCTTCAAATCCACTTCAAACCTGAACTGGTCCCTGAAAAAGTACGATTTTAAAAATCTTGAGAAAAAATTGCTGCGGAACTTTGAAGCCTCTGGTGTCTTCCAAAAGTAAAAACTTGTCAATTTTTTGACGCAAACATAAAGTAGACATATTGTATATGTGAATCAATATGTAAATTATTTGGAATATCCATTTTCCCTACAAGCAGAGACTTTCAAAGTTAGAAAAATGCTAAATTTATGAAATTTTTAGATTTTTTACCAAGAAAGGATGCAAATATCTGTGAAATTTTACCAATAACAAAGTAGAAAATGTCACGAAAAAACAATCTCGGAATCAGATTGATAAGTAAAAGCATTCCAGAGTTATTAATGTTTAAAGTGACAGTGGTCAGATGTTCAAAAACTGCCCAGGTCCTGAAGGTGAAAATGGGCCGGGTCATGAAGGGGTTAAAGGAGTACTCCGCTGCCCCAGCATTCGGATAATTTTGTTCCGAAAGCATAGAGCGGGCGGGGTCGTCATGGATACCATAGATTTGCATTGAGGGGACGTGGTATGATATCACGAGGGGAGTTGCTGTGATGTCAAGACCCCTGCCGCCCGCACCAAACATTGTAAATGAACACCAAGTGCTGCACAGAGATCGCGGGGTCCCAGTAGCAGGGCCCCAGTGATCAGACATCTTATCCTCCTAGGGCAGGTGTCTCCTACCTGCGGACCTCCAGATGTTGCAAAACTACAACTCCCAGCATGACCAGACAGCCAATGGCTGTCCGGGCATGCTGGGAGTTGTAGTTTAGCAACATCTGGAGTTCCGCAGGTTGAAGACCACTGCCCTAGGAGGATAAAATGTCTAGGGGCGGAGTACCCCTTTAAGGGGTTAAACGATGGTCACATGGATGTGTTAAACATGGCACTAGTATACACTATATATATATATATATATATATATATATACATACATACATACATACACACAAATAAAGATACATTTTGCTACTTTTTACTCCCAATGTGGCGAAACATTCAACGTTTTACCAAAAAGTTGTACATAATAAATTCATGATCACTGCAGGAAAAAAAATAAATGGATTTTGACAGATCTGCGCAATCACAGGAAAGTATTCACATAAAAGCAACCAACAAATTTAGAGCTAAAGTATATAGGCTACATCCGTCGGCTGTGCGGGCATGCTGGGAGTTGAAGTTTTGCAACATCTGGAGGGTCACAGTTTGAGACCACTGGTCTACAAACTATTATAAATCACCCCATGTGGGCATATGTTGGCCTCTCCACTCTTTAATGCTTCAATCTACAACAAATCTGTCATGTGTGAACATTCCCCAGCGGCAGTGATCACAGATGAGTAACATAAATCCATCATGTCCTGACCGTCTTATAGAGCTTCACTGTAGGAAGGTGCAGGGTCCTATAACATGCCTGCACAAAGCCCCCCCCCGTATACTGTACACAGCCAACTTCCCCCCCCCCCCCCCGTATACTGTACACAGCCAACTCCCCCCCCCCCCCGTATACTGTACACAGCCAACTCCCCCCCCCCCCCCCCGTATACTGTACACAGCCAACTCCCCCCCCCCCCCGTATACTGTACACAGCCAACTCCCCCCCCCCCCGTATACTGTACACAGCCAACTCCCCCCCCCTCCCCGTATACTGTACACAGCCAACTCCCCCCCCCCCCGTATACTGTACACAGCCAACTCCCCCCCCCCCCCGTATACTGTACACAGCCAACTCCCCCCCCCCCGTATACTGTACACAGCCAACTCCCCCCCCCCCGTATACTGTACACAGCCAACTCCCCCCCCCCCGTATACTGTACACAGCCAACTCCCCCCCCCCCCGTATACTGTACACAGCCAACTCCCCCCCCCCCCCCGTATACTGTACACAGCCAACTCCCCCCCCCCCCGTATACTGTACACAGCCAACTCCCCCCCCCCCCCGTATACTGTACACAGCCAACTCCCCCCCCCCCCGTATACTGTACACAGCCAACTTCCCCCCCCCCCCCCGTATACTGTACACAGCCAACTCCCCCCCCCGTATACTGTACACAGCCAACTTCCCCCCCCCCCCCCGTATACTGTACACAGCCAACTCCCCCCCCCCCCCGTATACTGTACACAGCCAACTCCCCCCCCCCCCCGTATACTGTACACAGCCAACTCCCCCCCCCCCCCCGTATACTGTACACAGCCAACTCCCCCCCCCCCCCCGTATACTGTACACAGCCAACTCCCCCCCCCCCCCCGTATACTGTACACAGCCAACTCCCCCCCCCCCCCGTATACTGTACACAGCCAACTCCCCCCCCCCCCCGTATACTGTACACAGCCAACTCCCCCCCCCCCCCGTATACTGTACACAGCCAACTCCCCCCCCCCCCCGTATACTGTACACAGCCAACTCCCCCCCCCCCCCGTATACTGTACACAGCCAACTCCCCCCCCCCCCGTATACTGTACACAGCCAACTCTCCCCCCCCCCCGTATACTGTACACAGCCAACTCTCCCCCCCCCCCGTATACTGTACACAGCCAACTCTCCCCCCCCCCCGTATACTGTACACAGCCAACTCTCCCCCCCCCCCGTATACTGTACACAGCCAACTCCCCCCCCCCCCGTATACTGTACACAGCCAACTCCCCCCCCCCCCGTATACTGTACACAGCCAACTCCCCCCCCCCCCGTATACTGTACACAGCCAACTCCCCCCCCCCCCCGTATACTGTACACAGCCAACTCCCCCCCCCCCCCGTATACTGTACACAGCCAACTCCCCCCCCCCCCGTATACTGTACACAGCCAACTCCCCCCCCCCCCCGTATACTGTACACAGCCAACTCCCCCCCCCCCCCGTATACTGTACACAGCCAACTCCCCCCCCCCCCGTATACTGTACACAGCCAACTCCCCCCCCCCCCGTATACTGTACACAGCCAACTCCCCCCCCCCCCGTATACTGTACACAGCCAACTCCCCCCCCCCCCCCGTATACTGTACACAGCCAACTCCCCCCCCCCCCCGTATACTGTACACAGCCAACTCCCCCCCCCCCCCCGTATACTGTACACAGCCAACTCCCCCCCCCCCGTATACTGTACACAGCCAACTCCCCCCCCCCCGTATACTGTACACAGCCAACTCCCCCCCCCCCCGTATACTGTACACAGCCAACTCCCCCCCCCCCCGTATACTGTACACAGCCAACTCCCCCCCCCCCCCCGTATACTGTACACAGCCAACTCCCCCCCCCCCCCCGTATACTGTACACAGCCAACTCCCCCCCCCCCCGTATACTGTACACAGCCAACTCCCCCCCCCCCCGTATACTGTACACAGCCAACTCCCCCCCCCCCCGTATACTGTACACAGCCAACTCCCCCCCCCCCCGTATACTGTACACAGCCAACTCCCCCCCCCCCCCGTATACTGTACACAGCCAACTCCCCCCCCCCCCGTATACTGTACACAGCCAACTCCCCCCCCCCCCGTATACTGTACACAGCCAACTCCCCCCCCCCCCCCGTATACTGTACACAGCCAACTCCCCCCCCCCCCCGTATACTGTACACAGCCAACTCCCCCCCCCCCCCGTATACTGTACACAGCCAACTCCCCCCCCCCCCCGTATACTGTACACAGCCAACTCCCCCCCCCCCGTATACTGTACACAGCCAACTCCCCCCCCCCCCCCCGTATACTGTACACAGCCAACTCCCCCCCCCCGTATACTGTACACAGCCAACTCCCCCCCCCCGTATACTGTACACAGCCAACTCCCCCCCCGTATACTGTACACAGCCAACTCCCCCCCCCCCCGTATACTGTACACAGCCAACTCCCCCCCCCCCCCGTATACTGTACACAGCCAACTCCCCCCCCCCCCCGTATACTGTACACAGCCAACTCCCCCCCCCCGTATACTGTACACAGCCAACTCCCCCCCCCCCGTATACTGTACACAGCCAACTCCCCCCCCCCGTATACTGTACACAGCCAACTCCCCCCCCCCCCGTATACTGTACACAGCCAACTCCCCCCCCCCGTATACTGTACACAGCCAACTCCCCCCCCCCGTATACTGTACACAGCCAACTCCCCCCCCCCCCCCCGTATACTGTACACAGCCAACTCCCCCCCCCCCCCCGTATACTGTACACAGCCAACTCCCCCCCCCCCCCCCCCGTATACTGTACACAGCCAACTCCCCCCCCCCCCGTATACTGTACACAGCCAACTCCCCCCCCGTATACTGTACACAGCCAACTCCCCCCCCCCCCCCCCCGTATACTGTACACAGCCAACTCCCCCCCCCCCCCCCGTATACTGTACACAGCCAACTCCCCCCCCCCCCCCCGTATACTGTACACAGCCAACTCCCCCCCCCCCCCCCCCCGTATACTGTACACAGCCAACTCCCCCCCCCCCCCGTATACTGTACACAGCCAACTCCCCCCCCCCCCCCCCGTATACTGTACACAGCCAACTCCCCCCCCCCCCCCGTATACTGTACACAGCCAACTCCCCCCCCCCCCCCCCGTATACTGTACACAGCCAACTCCCCCCCCCCCCGTATACTGTACACAGCCAACTCCCCCCCCCCCCCGTATACTGTACACAGCCAACTCCCCCCCCCCCCCGTATACTGTACACAGCCAACTCCCCCCCCCCGTATACAGTACACAGCCAAACCCCCCCCCCGTATACTGTACACAGCCAACTCCCCCCCCCCGTATACTGTACACAGCCAACCCCCCCCCCCCCGTATACTGTACACAGCCAACCCCCCCCCCCCGTATACTGTACACAGCCAACCCCCCCCCCCCCGTATACTGTACACAGCCAACCCCCCCCCCCCCCCCGTATACTGTACACAGCCAACCCCCCCCGTATACTGTACACTGCCCCCAGCCCTACAGATGCAGTAGTATAAAGAATAGACTTGCAGTGTACAGCTACTATAAACGTACACTCGCTGGTCACTTTATTAGGTACACCTGTACAATTGCTTAACACAAATAGCTAATCAGCCAATCGCATGAAATCAATTCAATGCATTAAGGCATGTAGACACGGTCAGGGGTGTGGAAATTTTATTTAAAAAAAACTACTTGTCCACGGGACTAAAATGGAGCAAAATCTACTTGTCCCTCATGACGATCCACTTGTCCGGCCAATTTTCGCTTTTACGCACTCATTTTTTCCTCCTCGCCCTATAATAGCCATAACTACCGTATTTATCGGCGTATAACACGCACTTTTTAGGCTAAAATTTTTTACCTAAAGTCTGTGTGCGTGTTATACGCCGATACACCCCCAGGAAAGGCTGGGGGAGAGAGGCTGTCGCTGCCGGCTTCTCTCCCCCTGCCTTCCCTGGGGTCTAGAGCCCTGCTGTCGGCCCTTTTCACCCCCTGGCTATCGGCGCCGCTGCCCGTTCTGTCCCCCTGACTATCGGTGCCGGCGCCCCATTGCCGGCGCCGATAGCCAGGGGGAGAGAAAGGGCAGCGGCACCCATTGCCGGCGCCGCTGCCACGTTGCCTCCCCCTATCCCCAGGGTCGGGTCCGTGCTGCTGCAGGTCTCCGGCGTGCGTCCCCTGCGTCGTTGCTATGCGCTGCACGGCGCGGCACAGCACGTCAGTGCGCCGCGCCGTGCATAGCAACGACTCAGGGGACGCACGCCGGAGGCCTGCAGCAGCACGGACCCGACCCAGGTAATTATGCCACCAGGGATTTGGGGGAGGCAACGGGGCAGCGGTGCCGGCAATGGGTGCCGCTGCCCCTTCTCTCCCCCTGGCTGTCGGCGCCGCTTCTCTCCCCCTGGCTATCGGCGCCGGCACCGATAGTCAGGGGGACAGAACGGGCAGCGGCGCAGATAGCCAGGGGGAGAGAAGGGCCGACAGCAGCACTCTAGACCCCAGGGAAGGCAGGGGGAGAGAAGCGGGCAGCGACGGCCTCTCTCCCCCTGCCTTTCCTGGGGGTGTATCGGGGTATACTGTACACAGCCAACTCCCCCCCCCCCCCCGTATACTGTACACAGCCAACTCCCCCCCCCCCCGTATACTGTACACAGCCAACTCCCCCCCCCCCGTATACTGTACACAGCCAACTCCCCCCCCCCCCGTATACTGTACACAGCCAACTCCCCCCCCCCCCGTATACTGTACACAGCCAACTCCCCCCCCCCCCCCGTATACTGTACACAGCCAACTCCCCCCCCCCGTATACTGTACACAGCCAACTCCCCCCCCCCCCGTATACTGTACACAGCCAACTCCCCCCCCCCCCCCGTATACTGTACACAGCCAACTCCCCCCCCCCCCCCCCGTATACTGTACACAGCCAACTCCCCCCCCCCCCCCCCCGTATACTGTACACAGCCAACTCCCCCCCCCCCGTATACTGTACACAGCCAACTCCCCCCCCCCCCCGTATACTGTACACAGCCAACTCCCCCCCCCCCCCCGTATACTGTACACAGCCAACTCCCCCCCCCCGTATACAGTACACAGCCAAACCCCCCCCCCGTATACTGTACACAGCCAACTCCCCCCCCCCGTATACTGTACACAGCCAACCCCCCCCCCCCGTATACTGTACACAGCCAACCCCCCCCCCCCGTATACTGTACACAGCCAACCCCCCCCCCCGTATACTGTACACAGCCAACCCCCCCCCCCCCCCGTATACTGTACACAGCCAACCCCCCCCGTATACTGTACACTGCCCCCAGCCCTACAGATGCAGTAGTATAAAGAATAGACTTGCAGTGTACAGCTACTATAAACGTACACTCGCTGGTCACTTTATTAGGTACACCTGTACAATTGCTTAACACAAATAGCTAATCAGCCAATCGCATGAAATCAATTCAATGCATTAAGGCATGTAGACACGGTCAGGGGTGTGGAAATTTTATTTAAAAAAAACTACTTGTCCACGGGACTAAAATGGAGCAAAATCTACTTGTCCCTCATGACGATCCACTTGTCCGGCCAATTTTCGCTTTTACGCACTCATTTTTTCCTCCTCGCCCTATAATAGCCATAACTACCGTATTTATCGGCGTATAACACGCACTTTTTAGGCTAAAATTTTTTACCTAAAGTCTGTGTGCGTGTTATACGCCGATACACCCCCAGGAAAGGCTGGGGGAGAGAGGCTGTCGCTGCCGGCTTCTCTCCCCCTGCCTTCCCTGGGGTCTAGAGCCCTGCTGTCGGCCCTTTTCACCCCCTGGCTATCGGCGCCGCTGCCCGTTCTGTCCCCCTGACTATCGGTGCCGGCGCCCCATTGCCGGCGCCGATAGCCAGGGGGAGAGAAAGGGCAGCGGCACCCATTGCCGGCGCCGCTGCCACGTTGCCTCCCCCTATCCCCAGGGTCGGGTCCGTGCTGCTGCAGGTCTCCGGCGTGCGTCCCCTGCGTCGTTGCTATGCGCTGCACGGCGCGGCACAGCACGTCAGTGCGCCGCGCCGTGCATAGCAACGACTCAGGGGACGCACGCCGGAGGCCTGCAGCAGCACGGACCCGACCCAGGTAATTATGCCACCAGGGATTTGGGGGAGGCAACGGGGCAGCGGTGCCGGCAATGGGTGCCGCTGCCCCTTCTCTCCCCCTGGCTGTCGGCGCCGCTTCTCTCCCCCTGGCTATCGGCGCCGGCACCGATAGTCAGGGGGACAGAACGGGCAGCGGCGCAGATAGCCAGGGGGAGAGAAGGGCCGACAGCAGCACTCTAGACCCCAGGGAAGGCAGGGGGAGAGAAGCGGGCAGCGACGGCCTCTCTCCCCCTGCCTTTCCTGGGGGTGTATCGGGGTATACTGTACACAGCCAACTCCCCCCCCCCCCCCGTATACTGTACACAGCCAACTCCCCCCCCCCCCGTATACTGTACACAGCCAACTCCCCCCCCCCCGTATACTGTACACAGCCAACTCCCCCCCCCCCGTATACTGTACACAGCCAACTCCCCCCCCCCCCCGTATACTGTACACAGCCAACTCCCCCCCCCCCCCCGTATACTGTACACAGCCAACTCCCCCCCCCCCGTATACTGTACACAGCCAACTCCCCCCCCCCCCCGTATACTGTACACAGCCAACTCCCCCCCCCCCCCCGTATACTGTACACAGCCAACTCCCCCCCCCCCCGTATACTGTACACAGCCAACTCCCCCCCCCCCCCCGTATACTGTACACAGCCAACTCCCCCCCCCCCCCGTATACTGTACACAGCCAACTCCCCCCCCCCCCCCGTATACTGTACACAGCCAACTCCCCCCCCCCCCGTATACTGTACACAGCCAACTCCCCCCCCCCCCGTATACTGTACACAGCCAACTCCCCCCCCCCCCGTATACTGTACACAGCCAACTCCCCCCCCCCCCGTATACTGTACACAGCCAACTCCCCCCCCCCCCCCCCCGTATACTGTACACAGCCAACTCCCCCCCCCCCCGTATACTGTACACAGCCAACTCCCCCCCCCCCCCCGTATACTGTACACAGCCAACTCCCCCCCCCCCCCCGTATACTGTACACAGCCAACTCCCCCCCCCCCCCCGTATACTGTACACAGCCAACTCCCCCCCCCCCCGTATACTGTACACAGCCAACTCCCCCCCCCCCCCGTATACTGTACACAGCCAACTCCCCCCCCCCGTATACTGTACACAGCCAACTCCCCCCCCCCCGTATACTGTACACAGCCAACTCCCCCCCCCCCCGTATACTGTACACAGCCAACTCCCCCCCCCCGTATACTGTACACAGCCAACTCCCCCCCCCCCCCCCGTATACTGTACACAGCCAACTCCCCCCCCCCCCCCCCGTATACTGTACACAGCCAACTCCCCCCCCCCCCGTATACTGTACACAGCCAACTCCCCCCCCGTATACTGTACACAGCCAACTCCCCCCCCCCCCCCCCGTATACTGTACACAGCCAACTCCCCCCCCCCCCCCCGTATACTGTACACAGCCAACTCCCCCCCCCCCCCCCCGTATACTGTACACAGCCAACTCCCCCCCCCCCGTATACTGTACACAGCCAACTCCCCCCCCCCCCCCCGTATACTGTACACAGCCAACTCCCCCCCCCCCCCCCCGTATACTGTACACAGCCAACTCCCCCCCCCCCCCCCCCGTATACTGTACACAGCCAACTCCCCCCCCCCCCCCCGTATACTGTACATAGCCAACTCCCCCCCCCCCCCCGTATACTGTACACAGCCAACTCCCCCCCCCCCGTATACTGTACACAGCCAACTCCCCCCCCCCCCCCCCCCGTATACTGTACACAGCCAACTCCCCCCCCCCGTATACAGTACACAGCCAAACCCCCCCCCCGTATACTGTACACAGCCAACTCCCCCCCCCCGTATACTGTACACAGCCAACCCCCCCCCCCCCGTATACTGTACACAGCCAACCCCCCCCCCCCCGTATACTGTACACAGCCAACCCCCCCCCCCCGTATACTGTACACAGCCAACCCCCCCCCCCCCCCGTATACTGTACACAGCCAACCCCCCCCCCCCCCCGTATACTGTACACAGCCAACCCCCCCCGTATACTGTACACTGCCCCCAGCCCTACAGATGCAGTAGTATAAAGAATAGACTTGCAGTGTACAGCTACTATAAACGTACACTCGCTGGTCACTTTATTAGGTACACCTGTACAATTGCTTAACACAAATAGCTAATCAGCCAATCGCATGAAATCAATTCAATGCATTAAGGCATGTAGACACGGTCAGGGGTGTGGAAATTTTATTTAAAAAAAACTACTTGTCCACGGGACTAAAATGGAGCAAAATCTACTTGTCCCTCATGACGATCCACTTGTCCGGCCAATTTTCGCTTTTACGCACTCATTTTTTCCTCCTCGCCCTATAATAGCCATAACTACCGTATTTATCGGCGTATAACACGCACTTTTTAGGCTAAAATTTTTTACCTAAAGTCTGTGTGCGTGTTATACGCCGATACACCCCCAGGAAAGGCTGGGGGAGAGAGGCTGTCGCTGCCGGCTTCTCTCCCCCTGCCTTCCCTGGGGTCTAGAGCCCTGCTGTCGGCCCTTTTCACCCCCTGGCTATCGGCGCCGCTGCCCGTTCTGTCCCCCTGACTATCGGTGCCGGCGCCCCATTGCCGGCGCCGATAGCCAGGGGGAGAGAAAGGGCAGCGGCACCCATTGCCGGCGCCGCTGCCACGTTGCCTCCCCCTATCCCCAGGGTCGGGTCCGTGCTGCTGCAGGTCTCCGGCGTGCGTCCCCTGCGTCGTTGCTATGCGCTGCACGGCGCGGCACAGCACGTCAGTGCGCCGCGCCGTGCATAGCAACGACTCAGGGGACGCACGCCGGAGGCCTGCAGCAGCACGGACCCGACCCAGGTAATTATGCCACCAGGGATTTGGGGGAGGCAACGGGGCAGCGGTGCCGGCAATGGGTGCCGCTGCCCCTTCTCTCCCCCTGGCTGTCGGCGCCGCTTCTCTCCCCCTGGCTATCGGCGCCGGCACCGATAGTCAGGGGGACAGAACGGGCAGCGGCGCAGATAGCCAGGGGGAGAGAAGGGCCGACAGCAGCACTCTAGACCCCAGGGAAGGCAGGGGGAGAGAAGCGGGCAGCGACGGCCTCTCTCCCCCTGCCTTTCCTGGGGGTGTATCGGGGTATACACACGCACCCTCATTTTTTCATGGATATTTGGGTAAAAAACTTTTTTTACCCAAATATCCTTGGTAAAATGAGGGTGCGTGTTATAGGCCGGTGCGTGGTATACCCCGATAAATACGGTACCTACTGTAATGACACCTTTTAATTTTTCAATAACGTATTCTCTGAACCAAAAAAATATATATATTTTAAGGGAAGTGAAATTGAAATAGTAAAAGATAATTTTGCAGATTTGGTGTTTTTTCTTTTCTGCGCCATTTACCTTGTGGTTGAGGTAACACGTTAGTTTTATACTTTAGGCGTCTGATTACAGCAATACCAGATTTGTATCGTTTACGTCATGTTTTACTAATTCTGAACTTTTTCTAATTTTTTTTCAATTGCCATTTTTTAACCCCTGTAGATTTATTTTTTCCCCACATACCAGGCTGAATGAGGGCTCTTTTTGCGCCATAATCTGTTTTTTGTATCGGTACCATTTTGGCATTGATCTGACTTTTTAATCGCTTTTTAACTTTTTTTTTCTGGGATATTATAAAAATTGCAATTCTGTGCTTTGGTATTTTTTTTTTTACATTTACCGTACGGGATACATAATGTTATATTTTAATAGGTTGTACAATTATGCACGAAGCGATACCAAATATGTTTATTTTTATTATGTTTACATGTTTTTATATAGGAAAAGGGGGCTATAACACTGCACGCACTGATCTTTTACACTGATCATTGTTATCCCATAGGGACCTATAACACTGCACACACTGATCATTGTTATCCCATAGGGACCTATAACACTGCACACACTGATCGTTTACATTGATCAATGATTTCTCATAGGAAACCATTGATCAATGATTCTGCGGCTTGTCTGCTCATGCCTGGATCTCAGGCACTGAGCAGTCATTCGGCGATCGGACACCAGGAGGCAGGTAAGGGGAACCTCCTCATGTCCTACAGCTGTTTGGGGTGCAGCGATTTCACCGTGGGAGGTCCTGAACAGCCCCTGAGCCAACCAGCAGCAATTTAGTTTCACTTTAGACACAGCGACCGACTTTGAACGCCGCGCTTAAAGGGATAATAGCGCGCAGCACCGCGATCAGTGCCGCGCGCTATTAGCCACGGATTCCAGCTGTTGCTAGGTGCCGGGCCCGAACAGCATTATAGAAAGGAAGTGGGTGAAGGGCGTACAGGTACGCCCTTCGTCACCAACAGGTTAAGTGACTGAACGTTTCATGGTTGTTGGTACCAGACGAGCCGGTCTGAGGATATCTAGGGTTTTCACCCACAACAATCTTTAGGGTTTAGAGGGAATGGTCCAAAAAAAAAAGAGAAAATATCCAATAAGCAGCAGTTGTGTGGAGGAAAATGCCTCTGTCAGATGAGAATGGGCAGACTGGTTCGAGAAGACAAAGGTAAGAGGAACTCAGATAACCACTGGTTAAAACCAAGGACTGCTGAATAAAATCTCTGACCGAACAACACGTCCTCATCATGGATCCGACAAAGGAGGACTTTGTAGAAAGTATAAAGGGAGGGCTGATGGGGACTAGCGAGGTGTACCTAATAAAGTGGCAGGGGGTGCATTTACCGGTCCCTGACATTACTCCACATTGTTAGCTAAAAGTTAGAGCTACATATAAAAAGTCCCCCCAATAATACATTGTACAGTGCTTGTACCTCTCTGCACAGATCACACCCTGCAGAAACCTCAGCATCAAACAGCACAAGATGGTGAGAGCAATAAGAGAGGACGCCCTCTACAGGATGTTATAGGATGTTCAGTCTACTGGACCATTGTGGTTGGTCGAGCATAAAATACAACTCAGTCATATGATGGAGGAGATTTATCACAACCTGTGAGGGAGAGCGGTGCAGTTACCTATAGTCACCTCCTCCTCCTCCCCCCTCATATACTCCGGGGTCACCTCCTCCTCCTCCCCCCTCATATACTCCGGGGTCACCTCCTCCTCCTCCCCCCCTCATATACTCCGGGGTCACCTCCTCCTCCTCCCCCCTCATATACTCCGGGGTCACCTCCTCCTCCTCCCCCCCTCATATACTCCGGGGTCACCTCCTCCTCCTCCCCCCCTCATATACTCCGGGGTCACCTCCTCCTCCTCCCCCCCTCATATACTCCGGGGTCACCTCCTCCTCCTCCCCCCCTCATATACTCCGGGGTCACCTCCTCCTCCTCCCCCCCTCATATACTCCGGGGTCACCTCCTCCTCCTCCCCCCCTCATATACTCCGGGGTCACCTCCTCCTCCTCCCCCCCTCATATACTCCGGGGTCACCTCCTCCTCCTCCCCCCCTCATATACTCCGGGGTCACCTCCTCCTCCTCCCCCCCTCATATACTCCGGGGTCACCTCCTCCTCCTCCCCCCCTCATATACTCCGGGGTCACCTCCTCCTCCTCCCCCCCTCATATACTCCGGGGTCACCTCCTCCTCCTCCCCCCCTCATATACTCCGGGGTCACCTCCTCCTCCTCCCCCCCTCATATACTCCGGGGTCACCTCCTCCTCCTCCCCCCCTCATATACTCCGGGGTCACCTCCTCCTCCTCCCCCCCTCATATACTCCGGGGTCACCTCCTCCTCCTCCCCCCCTCATATACTCCGGGGTCACCTCCTCCTCCTCCCCCCCTCATATACTCCGGGGTCACCTCCTCCTCCTCCCCCCCTCATATACTCCGGGGTCACCTCCTCCTCCTCCCCCCCTCATATACTCCGGGGTCACCTCCTCCTCCTCCCCCCCTCATATACTCCGGGGTCACCTCCTCCTCCTCCCCCCCTCATATACTCCGGGGTCACCTCCTCCTCCTCCCCCCCTCATATACTCCGGGGTCACCTCCTCCTCCTCCCCCCCTCATATACTCCGGGGTCACCTCCTCCTCCTCCCCCCCTCATATACTCCGGGGTCACCTCCTCCTCCTCCCCCCCTCATATACTCCGGGGTCACCTCCTCCTCCTCCCCCCCTCATATACTCCGGGGTCACCTCCTCCTCCTCCCCCCCTCATATACTCCGGGGTCACCTCCTCCTCCTCCCCCCCTCATATACTCCGGGGTCACCTCCTCCTCCTCCCCCCCTCATATACTCCGGGGTCACCTCCTCCTCCTCCCCCCCTCATATACTCCGGGGTCACCTCCTCCTCCTCCCCCCCTCATATACTCCGGGGTCACCTCCTCCTCCTCCCCCCCTCATATACTCCGGGGTCACCTCCTCCTCCCCCCCCTCATATACTCCGGGGTCACCTCCTCCTCCCCCCCTCATATACTCCGGGGTCACCTCCTCCTCCCCCCCTCATATACTCCGGGGTCACCTCCTCCTCCCCCCCTCATATACTCCGGGGTCACCTCCTCCTCCCCCCCTCATATACTCCGGGGTCACCTCCTCCTCCCCCCCTCATATACTCGGGGTCACCTCCTCCTCCCCCCCTCATATACTCCGGGGTCACCTCCTCCTCCCCCCCTCATATACTCCGGGGTCACCTCCTCCTCCCCCCCTCATATACTCCGGGGTCACCTCCTCCTCCCCCCCTCATATACTCCGGGGTCACCTCCTCCTCCCCCCCTCATATACTCCGGGGTCACCTCCTCCTCCCCCCCTCATATACTCCGGGGTCACCTCCTCCTCCCCCCCTCATATACTCCGGGGTCACCTCCTCCTCCCCCCCTCATATACTCCGGGGTCACCTCCTCCTCCCCCCCTCATATACACCGGGGTCACCTCCTCCTCCCCCCCTCATATACACCGGGGTCACCTCCTCCTCCCCCCCTCATATACACCGGGGTCACCTCCTCCTCCCCCCCTCATATACACCGGGGTCACCTCCTCCTCCCCCCCTCATATACACCGGGGTCACCTCCTCCTCCCCCCCTCATATACACCGGGGTCACCTCCTCCTCCCCCCCTCATATACACCGGGGTCACCTCCTCCTCCCCCCCTCATATACACCGGGGTCACCTCCTCCTCCCCCCCTCATATACACCGGGGTCACCTCCTCCTCCCCCCCTCATATACACCGGGGTCACCTCCTCCTCCCCCCCTCATATACACCGGGGTCACCTCCTCCTCCCCCCCTCATATACACCGGGGTCACCTCCTCCTCCCCCCCTCATATACACCGGGGTCACCTCCTCCTCCCCCCCTCATATACACCGGGTCACCTCCTCCTCCCCCCCCTCATATACACCGGGGTCACCTCCTCCTCCCCCCCTCATATACACCGGGGTCACCTCCTCCTCCCCCCCTCATATACACCGGGGTCACCTCCTCCTCCCCCCCTCATATACACCGGGGTCACCTCCTCCTCCCCCCCTCATATACACCGGGGTCACCTCCTCCTCCCCCCCTCATATACACCGGGGTCACCTCCTCCTCCCCCCCTCATATACACCGGGGTCACCTCCTCCTCCCCCCCTCATATACACCGGGGTCACCTCCTCCTCCCCCCCTCATATACACCGGGGTCACCTCCTCCTCCCCCCCCTCATATACACCGGGGTCACCTCCTCCTCCCCCCCCTCATATACACCGGGTCACCTCCTCCTCCCCCCCTCATATACACCGGGGTCACCTCCTCCTCCCCCCCCTCATATACACCGGGGTCACCTCCTCCTCCCCCCCTCATATACTCCGGGGTCACCTCCTCCTCCCCCCTCATATACACCGGGGTCACCTCCCTCCTCCCCCCCTCATATACTCCGGGGTCACCTCCTCCTCCCCCCTCATATACTCCGGGGTCACCTCCTCCTCCCCCCTCATATACTCCGGGGTCACCTCCTCCTCCCCCCTCATATACTCCGGGTCACCTCCTCCTCCTCCCCCCTCATATACTCCGGGGTCACCTCCTCCTCCTCCCCCCTCATATACTCCGGGTCACCTCCTCCTCCTCCCCCCTCATATACTCCGGGTCACCTCCTCCTCCCCCCTCATATACTCCGGGTCACCTCCTCCTCCCCCCTCATATACTCCGGGTCACCTCCTCCTCCCCCCTCATATACTCCGGGGTCACCTCCTCTCCCCCCTCATATACTCCGGGGTCACCTCCTCCCCCCTCATATACTCCGGGGTCACCTCCTCCCCCCTCATATACTCCGGGGTCACCTCCTCCCCCCCTCATATACTCCGGGGTCACCTCCTCCCCCCTCATATACTCCGGGGTCACCTCCTCCCCCCTCATATACTCCGGGGTCACCTCCTCCCCCCTCATATACTCCGGGGTCACCTCCTCCCCCCTCATATACTCCGGGGTCACCTCCTCCCCCCTCATATACTCCGGGGTCACCTCCTCCCCCCTCATATACTCCGGGGTCACCTCCTCCCCCCTCATATACTCCGGGGTCACCTCCTCCCCCCTCATATACTCCGGGGTCACCTCCTCCCCCCTCATATACTCCGGGGTCACCTCCTCCCCCCTCATATACTCCGGGGTCACCTCCTCCCCCCTCATATACTCCGGGGTCACCTCCTCCCCCCTCATATACTCCGGGGTCACCTCCTCCTCCCCCCTCATATACTCCGGGGTCACCTCCTCCTCCCCCCTCATATACTCCGGGGTCACCTCCTCCTCCCCCCCTCATATACTCCGGGGTCACCTCCTCCTCCCCCCTCATATACTCCGGGGTCACCTCCTCCTCCCCCCTCATATACTCCGGGGTCACCTCCTCCTCCCCCCTCATATACTCCGGGGTCACCTCCTCCTCCTCCCCCCTCATATACTCCGGGTCACCTCCTCCTCCTCCCCCCTCATATACTCCGGGTCACCTCCTCCTCCTCCCCCCTCATATACTCCGGGTCACCTCCTCCTCCCCCCTCATATACTCCGGGTCACCTCCTCCTCCCCCCTCATATACTCCGGGTCACCTCCTCCTCCCCCCTCATATACTCCGGGGTCACCTCCTGCTCCCCCCTCATATACTCCGGGGTCACCTCCTCCCCCCTCATATACTCCGGGGTCACCTCCTCCCCCCTCATATACTCCGGGGTCACCTCCTCCCCCCTCATATACTCCGGGGTCACCTCCTCCCCCCTCATATACTCCGGGGTCACCTCCTCCCCCCTCATATACTCCGGGGTCACCTCCTCCCCCCTCATATACTCCGGGGTCACCTCCTCCCCCCTCATATACTCCGGGGTCACCTCCTCCCCCCTCATATACTCCGGGGTCACCTCCTCCCCCCTCATATACTCCGGGGTCACCTCCCCCCCCCTCATATACTCCGGGGTCACCTCCTCCCCCCTCATATACTCCGGGGTCACCTCCTCCCCCCTCATATACTCCGGGGTCACCTCCTCCCCCCTCATATACTCCGGGGTCACCTCCTCCCCCCTCATATACTCCGGGGTCACCTCCTCCCCCCTCATATACTCCGGGGTCACCTCCTCCTCCCCCCTCATATACTCCGGGGTCACCTCCTCCTCCCCCCTCATATACTCCGGGGTCACCTCCTCCTCCCCCCTCATATACTCCGGGGTCACCTCCTCCTCCCCCCTCATATACTCCGGGGTCACCTCCTCCTCCCCCCTCATATACTCCGGGGTCACCTCCTCCTCCCCCCTCATATACTCCGGGGTCACCTCCTCCTCCCCCCTCATATACTCCGGGGTCACCTCCTCCTCCCCCCTCATATACTCCGGGGTCACCTCCTCCTCCCCCCTCATATACTCCGGGGTCACCTCCTCCTCCCCCCTCATATACTCCGGGGTCACCTCCTCCCCCCTCATATACTCCGGGGTCACCTCCTCCCCCCTCATATACTCCGGGGTCACCTCCTCCCCCCTCATATACTCCGGGGTCACCTCCTCCCCCCTCATATACTCCGGGGTCACCTCCTCCCCCCTCATATACTCCGGGGTCACCTCCTCCCCCCTCATATACTCCGGGGTCACCTCCCCCCCCCCTCATATACTCCGGGGTCACCTCCTCCCCCCTCATATACTCCGGGGTCACCTCCTCCCCCCTCATATACTCCGGGGTCACCTCCTCCCCCCTCATATACTCCGGGGTCACCTCCTCCTCCCTCATATACTCCGGGGTCACCTCCTCCCCCCTCATATACTCCGGGGTCACCTCCTCCCCCCCTCATATACTCCGGGGTCACCTCCTCCCCCCTCATATACTCCGGGGTCACCTCCTCCCCCCTCATATACTCCGGGGTCACCTCCTCCTCCCCCCTCATATATTCCGGGGTCACCTCCTCCTCCCCCTCATATACTCCGGGGTCACCTCCTCCCCCCTCATATACTCCGGGTCACCTCCTCCCCCTCATATACTCCGGGGTCACCTCCTCCCCCCTCATATACTCCGGGGTCACCTCCTCCCCCCTCATATACTCCGGGGTCACCTCCTCCTCCCCCCTCATATACTCCGGGTCACCACCTCCTCCCCCCTCATATACTCCGGGGTCACCTCCTCCTCCCCCCTCATATACTCCGGGGTCACCTCCTCCTCCCCCCTCATATACTCCGGGGTCACCTCCTCCTCCCCCCTCATATACTCCGGGGTCACCTCCTCCTCCCCCCTCATATACTCCGGGGTCACCTCCTCCTCCTCCTCCCTCATATACTCCGGGTCACCTCCTCCCCCCCCTCATATACTCCGGGGTCACCTCCTCCCCCCTCATATACTCCGGGGTCACCTCCTCCCCCCTCATATACTCCGGGGTCACCTCCTCCCCCCCCTCATATACTCCGGGGTCACCTCCTCCCCCCTCATATACTCCGGGGTCACCTCCTCCCCCTCCCGGTGATGACGCACATGCGGTTATGTCGCCTCACAGAGCTCCGCACGGCAGCAGACCGCACCCCGGGGCCGCCCGCACTCACCTGCACCGGGTCCCCGCTCCTCGCCGTCTCCTTTCTCTGAGGCCCGAACACTATTCAAACCCGGAGCCGACGGCGGGCCAGGCCGCCATTGGCTGTACTCCGTCTGCGCGCCTCCACCGTGACGTCACGCCTCAGGCCCCGCCCCTCCTCTATATGCGAAACGTAACAACGCCCCCTCACTGAGAGAGCGACCCCTGCCGACCAAACAGACGAATAGAGCGTGACGTCATGGAGCTATAGGGAATGACTGGAGACTGAGGAGTACATGGAGCTATAGAGAATGACTGGAGACTGAGCTGTACATGGAGCTATAGAGAATGACTGGAGACTGAGGAGTACATGGAGCTATAGAGAATGACTGGAGACTGAGGAGTACATGGAGCTATAGAGAATGACTGGAGACTGAGGAGTACATGGAGCTATAGAGAATGACTGGAGACTGAGGAGTACATGGAGCTATAGAGAATGACTGGAGACTGAGGAGTACATGGAGCTATAGAGAATGACTGGAGACTGAGGAGTACATGGAGCTATAGAGAATGACTGGAGACTGAGGAGTACATGGAGCTATAGAGAATGACTGGAGACTGAGGAGTACATGGAGCTATAAGGAATGACTGGAGACTGAGCTGTACATGGAGCTATAGAGAATGACTGGAGACTGAGGAGTACATGGAGCTATAGAGAATGACTGGAGACTGAGGAGTACATGGAGCTATAAGGAATGACTGGAGACTGAGCTGTACATGGAGCTATAGAGAATGACTGGAGGACTGAGGAGTACATGGAGCTATAGAGAATGACTGGAGACTGAGGAGTACATGGAGCTATAGAGAATGACTGGAGACTGAGGAGTACATGGAGCTATAGAGAATAACGAAATGAGGAGTACATGGATCTATAGAGAATGACTGGAGACTGAGGAGTACATGGAGCTATAAGGAATGACTGGAGACTGAGCTGTACATGGAGCTATAGAGAATGACTGGAGACTGAGGAGTACATGGATCTATAGAGAATGACTGGAGACTGAGGAGTACATGGAGCTATAGAGAATGACTGGAGACTGAGGAGTACATGGAGCTATAGGGAATGACTGGAGACTGAGGAGTACATGGAGCTATAGAGAATGACTGGAGACTGAGGAGTACATGGAGCTATAGAGAATGACTGGAGACTGAGGAGTACATGGAGCTATAGAGAATGACTGGAGACTGAGGAGTATATGGAGCTATAGAGAATGACTGAAGACTGAGGAGTACATGGAGCTATAGAGAATGACTGGAGACTGAGGAGTACATGGAGCTATAGAGAATGACTGGAGACTGAGCTGTACATGGAGCTATAGAGAATGACTGGAGACTGAGGAGTACATGGAGCTATAGAGAATGACTGGAGACTGAGGAGTACATGGAGCTATAGAGAATGACTGGAGACTGAGGAGTACATGGAGCTATAGAGAATGACTGGAGACTGAGGAGTACATGGAGCTATAGAGAATGACTGGAGACTGAG